>NC_068983.1:15394451-15411309 GCF_001194135.2 Octopus bimaculoides | reverse complement strand
AGACACCATTTCGAGCGTGGCCGTTTTCGTGCGGGTGACACGTAAAAGCACCCACTACACTCTCTGAGTGGTTGGCGTTAGGAAGGGCATCCAGCTGTAGAAACTCTGCCAAATTAGATTGGAGCCTGGTGTTGCCATCCGGTTTCACCAGTCCTCAGTCAAATTCGTCCAACCCATGCTAGCATGGAAAGCGGACGTTAAACGATGATGATGATATATATATATATATATATATAAATTCAGTAAGGTTTTGTGCTAGGCCCTCCTTCTCTTAATATTAGTAGTAAAATAGTAAAAACCAAATTCTTATAAAAGCTTCAGTTTGTAAATGACTTAGTTTTCATTGCAGTCATAATCTTTGTAATATGATTACAATGATAAGGCTCGATTAATAGTTCTGAAAGTAAACATTAAAGATACTAATTGGTAGTAAGAGACCAATAGAAACTTATTATTTAGGGGAATAGCTATGTTGAGTATATAGGAAGAAAATAAGTAGTAATTCTTTATCATATAGTCAATGATGAAATGAAATCTTTGACTGATAGGCAATCAAGAAGTTCTTTAATTGTGGGTAAAAGAGTTGAGAATTAGTGTTTTATATTAGGACAATTGAGTGCAAATGCTTAGAAAACATTTAGTCAACAAAAATATCTTCTTGATGTGTCTAAGCAGTAACTATCCTGGCAAGGACTTACAATGCAACTAGATGCTTCTTGCTGAATGTAAAAGTTAAGTGTAGAACTCAATTTATGTATATTGTTAAGGTAGTAGGCAGTTCTTAGAATATTAATTCATTTATATGATATAAAGTCTATATATATGGATAATGCTTTACTGCAGAAACTCCCAACCTATTTTGTTATGGAAATGCAGATGTTAAAAGTAGCTGGCTCTTTGTCCAAGTTATTATACATAGGTGTGTGTGTAGGCCTGTGATTATGTGATTAAGGTATTCAGCTCATGATTGTAAGGCCGTGAGTTCAACACCTGGCAGTATGTGTCCTTGAGCCAAACACTTTATTTCATATTGCTCTAGTCCATTCAGCTGGCAAAAATGAGTTGTCATGCTGAATCTCTCTGAGAACTATGTTAAGGGTTTGTATGTCTAAGTTTGAATGCTTATGGCATAAACCCTGCTAAAAACTGGTAAGGACCAAACTAGTTAAACTGGTTGGTTGATTAGGTTCACCATTCAAGAATTACTTTCTTTTGTCTCTGTTCCATTCCCTTTTCTCTTTTTTTTTTTTTTTTTTTTTTTTGCTTCTATAATAATGTTTGTATAATATTTTTTAAAGCAGGAAGGAAATAAAATCAAAAGTATATTTGAGTTTTCTGATATTTATTTTATTTCAGATTGGTGGCATCAGATTTTTGTATGATAATGTGATAGAATCCCAAAGCCGATTTAAATCCAGCAGCGGCTTTGGCTGTATCTTGGCTCATAGCATGGGCTTAGGAAAGACCATTCAACTCATTGGCTTTATTGATATATTTTTGCGTTTCACTGAGGCTCAATCTGTGCTTTGCGTTGTTCCAATTAACACCATACAGAATTGGTTAGCTGAATTTAATATGTGGTTACCTGAAAAATCACCCGAGGACTCTGAAGATAAAGCTAATCTTGATGTCACAACAAGAAACTTCAAGCTGTTTGTTATCAATGATAATCATAAAACAACTTTAGCTAGAGCAAAAATACTAGGTAAGTAAACGTGTCTTCTGTTTGAAAAATAAATTTCTAATTATAGTGGAAAAGATTTTTGTAATACTTTTATTTTTTTAATTTTTTTTTTTTAAATAGACTTAGTCATAAGAGAAAGGACAGTATCCATGACTCCTTTTCGGACTTCTGTGATTAGTGGGAGGAAGGAAGAAATTTATTTTCAGAATAAAGACCCTGATCTAACTGCTTGAAACAGAATGGCATTTGTTAAAGACACCCAGAGGGCCAGGTGTTAAACTGAGCAATGAATTATCTTTATCATTAAGTAACAGTCTGATTGAGTATGGAAATCTGTTTGAGGGCTTCTAGTTTGTAAACATCTTAGCATTTTAGTTTCCCAAGGCTTGTCAGAAGACTTAGCAAATGAAGCAACACTTTTATAAAGACATGCTTATGACAACAAACATAGGTTATACAAAGCAAGTTCAACTGATATCTTTAGTTATGCCATGTCAATGATGTATGATGCTAGAAATATTGGGAGTAAGGTAGACTTTCTTAGTGAAGCATAGCCAATTTGAGGTTATTGGTGTACAGGAAAATCTGTTTTCTTTTTTACCTATTATTAAAGAAAAATAAATTTTTAAATTTTAATGATTATCCTTTTATCATTAAAACTTGTCCTGTAAGGGTGTATATTAGCTGAAGTTCAAATCCCAGCTTGCTTTCCATCTTCTCAGAAATAATAAAATAATTACCAGTCAACTACAGTATCAATTTAATTGTGGTTTTGGTTGAATCTAGACCATCATTTTAAAAATAAAATCGGGTGTCTTTTTATTTCTTAGTTTCAGACATGGTTCGTTTGCAGTAAAGTTGAAAGTTTTAGTTCTCTGAAAAAGTTCTAGATAGAATTAGTTTACTGCTAGTTGATTTGGTGAGCCCTATTTTCCTGTCTTTTACAAACACGATGAAATGTACAAGATCCACAATTAAATTAGCTACTTCATGTTACACATCTTCCATGAAGACCACATTGTTTGTTGAAGCCTATTGATGACCATACAATATCAAGTGCTCGTATAAATTATGGTTATTCTTGATGTAAATATTTTATAATGGAATTGAAAGCTGTCCTGGAGAATGAATCAGTTCTGCTTCTATTTTTATAATATAATTTGGTTAGTTGAGTGAGAGAAAAATTACCAAGACTTGAGGCAGCCAGTTCGTATGTTTGCAAATTAGGATGACTGAATATTCTAGTTACTTATTTGGTCATCTATACCTACAGATGTGTCCAGATTTCCACATAAATTGTTCGTTATGTTTAAGCCAATAAGGGAGCATCTACATGGTTCTGCTAAATGTTTCAACTAGATATCTTTCAAATCACATTCTTCCATCAAAGAGAAAGACATTGAATAATATAGACCTAAATACATATGTATTTAACCTTGACCTCAATACACCAAGTGTATGTAGGTTTCAACTGGAATGGCTTTGATCCTAAACCTGCAGGTTCAGAATTTGTGGCTAAACTATAACCTTTTCCTTTACATTTCATTTATGTAGGAAATCTCTTTGTCACTATCTATAGTATATTTCTAGATGAGAAAAGTTGATGGAGTAAGGCCATTAGTGTATTTTCCAACTTGGTTTACCAATCATGTAGATTAAAAGCAAGTTTGATCCCTCAACAAGATCAAGCTTATTTCTACACTTCAATCTTTGCCTTTCACTCTAGTATCAATAAAACAATTTCTAGGAATTGTTGATTTCATTGATTATATCTGTCCCATAAAAAAAAAAATGGTTTTGTATCATTATCATCGTTTGTCTGCCTTCCATGTTGGCTCTCTATGTAAAAAGTTAGAAATTTGATTGAGATATGTTGATTACAAAAATAATCTGAAAGACTTTAAAGAAAATTTCAGGAACAATCACCCTGTGTATAGACTATTTTACATGTGAATAAATACAATATATGCAAATGTTTAGTCACTTCATTATTCCTATCATCATCATCATCATTTAACGTCCGCTTTCCATGCTAGCATGGGTTGGATGATTTGACTGGGGACTGGCGAACCAGATGGCTAAACCAAACTCCAATCTGATCTGGCAGAGTTTCTACAGCTGGATGCCCATTCCTAACGCCAACCACTCGGAGAGTGTAGTGAGTGCTTTTTATGTGCCACCGGCACGAGGGCCAGTTCGGCGGTACTGGCAACGGCCAAGCTCAAATGGTGTTTTTTACGTGCTACCTGCACAGGAGTCAGTCCAATGTTTTGTTCACATGCCACCGGCACAAGTGCCAGTAAGGCGAAGTTTACATATATTGAATTTAATCAAGTTTAACATCCAGTTGAAATTACTGGTGTCTCAAAAACTTTTTAAAAAATCAAAAACATTTTTCTTGTTAATTACAGATCAACTTTACATTTATAATGTTTGAATATTATATGATTTTAATGCAAATTTTCATTAATTTCATCTTCTTTTTTTCCAAGATGAATGGAGTCGTGTAGGTGGAGTACTTTTGATGGGATATGAAATGTACAGATTGTTGGTAACAAAAAAGTGCACTTTTGGTCCTCCCCCTTCTCGAAGGAAAAAGAAGAATAATGAACCGATTGTTATAGATATTGAGGAAGAAGATATGAATAAAAAATTACATTTAGGTAAGATTTAAATTTGATATTTTGCACATAAATTTAGTTCTGTTTGCCATTTATTTAAATAGATGGAAAACTATTTTGTATCCTGAAAAGCAGGAATGTCAAAAGATGTAATAATAATTAATAAATATCAATTAGCAATACAATACTTATATGATAGTATTAGTGTGACTGTACATATACCACCATTTTTACATCCATTTTTCCATTCTGACATGGATCAGAATAATCTCATAGCATCTCACTCATTGTAGGCCTCATCATCTGGCACCGACAGCATCAAAGATAATCAGACAACTCTGTACCTAATATCAGCCTTCCTAGATATATCATGTGACATAACACATGGAGTTCATGCTCCCATTGTGTTCCTTTTTTAGCATGGTTTCTAAAGTTAGGTGCTTTTCCTCTTACTAACAACTCGACAACAACAAAGGATTTTAATTACTTCTTGTATATATTTCTGACAGTACTGCACAATTTTTAGTTGGCCGATAACTAAGTTTTGTTAAGTAGCTATTCAAACATTAAAAGGCAGAAATTCATTCCTTTTTCTTTTGCTATTTTACTAATGTAAACTTTCTAAGCATTTTAAATAAATTTAGTTCTTAGATAAAAAAATGAATTTATTTATTTGTTGTCTCATCAGGCAGATAATAAAAAACAACCATATATGGCATTTTGAGAAATGTACAATCTAAAGAATGTTGTTGGGTTTTTGTTTGAAGTCATATTTTGGTAAATTTTTCAGTGCAAAGTACTAATTTGATATGGTCGTTCTAGTCAGTATGAAGATTTGAGACATAAGTTGCAGAGGGACAAAAATTTTTGAGACATGAATTGCAAAGAGACAAAAGTACAGAATTAAATAGGAATTTAAATAGAACAAAAAAATTTGTGAAGTGTTCAGGAAATTGTGTTAAGAGGCCACTATATGATATGAAGCTATTTTTTGGAAGTTCTCTTGTAATTATAACAAAATGATATTTAAATGGTTTACACTTTAAATTATATGTTCTAGGCATTCAAAAAGCACTTGTGAATCCTGGACCAGATTTGATTGTTTGTGATGAAGGCCATCGCATAAAGAACAGTTTGTCTGGAGTGGCTCAATCATTGAAGAACATTAAAACAAAGTGAGTTTTATTTAATGTAAAATTTTTCAAATATGAATTTCATTTCCATAAGTTTTTTGTTAATTTCTGTTGATGAAATATTTAACATTGTGCAATGTTGATGATTGTCGTCGGTAAAACTGTTCAATTATTGGAACTGATAAGGGTTATTTTGTTATATTTTTCTCATTATTATTTTGATAGTATCAATTTCTTTTTCAAGTTAGCGTGAGTTGAGCTAGTTTTATTTGGTATCTCTTGTCTCCAATTTATAAGAATTAGTATTGGCCTTACTTTATGTCATCCTTAGCTTACATTTACTTTGTGCACCATTGAATCCTATCTTATGAAACTTTTTCATTTATATTGCCTGATTAAAAAAAGAAATTTTTTTTTTTTCTACCTAGTTCCTCTCTCATCTCCAATCTCTCAATTAAGGCTGTTTTCTTAATCTGAATTATCTTGAACTTTATACAATTAATTGCTCAGGCACATTTTATTCCTAAGCAAGTTAAGTAAGGTTTTAGTGGGGATGCATTGGTCTGCATTATATAGCAATGATTAAATGAAGTCTTCAGTTTATTACTTTTCCAATTCGTTAAATGTCATGAATTCTGTTTTCACCCATCATATATACAGTTAATTATTTTCTTCAAGCATTTCAATTCTCTCAAATTCTCACTGTACATTTTATTAACAGAATCTTTTGTAATGTAGAATTCACAGTATACATTCCCTGCTTTATTACTAGTTATAGAAGGCTTTCTGCCTAAACTATTTTGGAGAGAAAAACCACATTGTTTTGTCAGTAAAGGAAAATCATTTTTGTGTTTGTTAATTTAATCTTAAAAATTAGATCTTTTAACTAATGTTTATTTTTAAAACAATTTTTTTTTTCAAGGAGAAGAATTGTACTAACTGGTTACCCGCTGCAGAATAATTTATTGGAGTATTGGTGCATGGTTGACTTTGTAAGACCTAACTATCTAGGTACAAAAGCAGAATTTTGTAACATGTTTGAACGACCCATCATGAATGGTCAATGTGTTGACAGTACACGTGAGGATGTCACTTTAATGAGGTACAGAGCCCATGTTCTTCACAGTTTGTTGCAAGGATTTATTCAGAGGTAAGAAATATTTTTAATTTTTTCTTTTTAATAAACCAAGTGGATGACAGAGTTGATAGATTACCAAATATAACATTTTTAATGTTTAGAATTAACCCTTTTTTTACCATCTTTCTGTTGAGATACTCTGTGTTTCTTTCAATTAATTTTAAATATAACAAAGAATTTAGTAAAATAACTTAGTTATCATTAAGCTAGTGTTAGGAACATAAATTGTGACTAAGGTTTGGTGGAAGATTTTGGTTCAGAACTTTTGATAACAAGTTGGAATCAAATGGGTTAAAATCCAACTGGGTTTGACTTTGTCTTTTATCCTTTTGAAGTTGATAAGCACTGGCCAAGTACTGGTTTTAATAGACTACATTTCTCTCTTGAATTTGTGACCTTGTGCCTAAGTTAGAAATAATATTTAAGGAAAGTAAATAAGACAAATGGAAGTATGCTTAACAGTTTCATCCTACTTTTGCTCTTTTAAATACTACTAAGCTCCACCTTTGCTTTTTAACATTTAGGGTTAATGAAACAAGTCTAGTAGTTTTTGTTGGGGGTCACTTCAGTTGTCCCATATACTAGTCTCCTATAAAAATTGGCTATATTTTTGGGAAAAGTTTTCAAAAAAAATTTTTTCGTGAATTTATTATGGTCTGTGCATTGCACATTATTACATTATTTTCTGGCCTTATTTGATTTAACTGTTAGCATGTCTCATTTATGTTCTACTTTGTAAATGAATAATTAGCAATAGAATGAACATGCATCTGTAAAAAAGTATTGCTTTATTGTTATGTAATATTCTTACTAACCTGGAAAAATGATTACGAAATTTTGCAAATAATACTTTTGATTATCACAAAGTTATGAATTTCACTTAATAGTATTGAATATAGAAAAAACAAAAAAATTCAGTATTTTGGCTCTTAACAAACCAAACGATGAACTAAAAACTGTTATGACATGTACAAATGTGCAATGTAGCAAAATGGGCAAGTTATGACATTGACATCAAACAATAAACTGACAGATATATAATTGCAGATATGAGTGCTTTATGCTCGCCACCACACTTCTATCTCTCTATCTGCACATGTCAAAACGATTTAGATGTTGTTTAATGTTAATATTTCATTTTGTAATTTTTACTTCCTGATTTAGTTTTGTTATATTTTATCTTAAATTTCTAAATTGTTAAATGGCTTTCTGTCCTCTCAGAAATAATAAAATAATTACCAGTCAAGTACTGGTATCCTAAGCTATATGACTATGCTTTTACTAAACTACAAGTTCTAAATTAATTTTCTTTTTTCTTTTTGTTATTTTTAGATATCACATTTTATTTTTAATTCCTATTTTTACTTAGCTGATAATTTTTTTATAACTGCCAAATAGGCTCTGCTTAAGTAATTAAACATTTCTATTAGAATGTTAGTGATATATTTTTCATTAACACTATTATAGCATAATAGTTGTTAACATGTTCTTAAAATATAAAAGTAAACAAGAATTTAGGAGAATTTATTAGCCAAAATAAAAGGAAAAGAGGGAGGCAATGACAAGTGATCGAAACCTTTGGCAATTTGTTGTGCTTGAGAAGACACGTCAAGCCAAGTGAAATTGTAGTTGTGGTCAGTGTTGGTGACGCATAAAAGGTACCCGTGCTGGTGACATGTAGCGTGGTTGACATTAGGAAGGGCTTCCAACTGTAGAAACCACGCCAAACTAGACTTGAGCCTGGCACAGCTCTCTGGCTGACCAGTTCCAGTCAAACTGTGTAACCAATGCCAGCATGGAAAACAGGTGCAAAATGATGATGAAATCTCAAAGTAGCATAACTCTTTGATAGGAACCCATAAAATATTCTGTGTTCATATTTTTTTAATGTTTGGTGAGGAAGCCTGAGATTAGGATAATTTTAATAGGACACTTGAGTTGTTTGAGTTTTGTTTCCATGCTACTTGCTTGGTAAATAAAAGTGAATGTTATAGCTATGGTAGGGTCTTGTGTATGTGATACAGTGAGTTATCTGAGCTACCTAGAGACTGGATCCAAATTGTAATTGCAGTGGACTTTTTTTAATGTGAGGTTAAACTGTGTAGAGGATTAATTCTATTACCCAAATTGAGTCATTGACAAAATATGAAGCATCATATCTAAGTGCTGTATGTGCAACATAAATATTTAATACATGGATAAGCATCTTTAAAAAATGATTATCAAATCTACTTTCTTAATAGAAAAAAAAAATTTTGTTTTTGTAAATTAATTTACTTCACATTCTTTTCATTCTAACAGGAGAGGCCATTCAGTCCTTCAGTTTAGTTTGCCCCCGAAACAAGAACATGTCTTTACTATCCGAATGTCAAATATCCAAAGACAACTTTACAAGAAATTTATGGACTGCATTTCAGATTGTGAAATGGGAATGTGGGCAAGCTACAATCCCTTGAAAGCTTTCTCTACATGTTGTAAGGTAATTAATTTTCTGTAAAAAAATATTTATTTTATGACTTGCATTTGTCTGGCAAGTGAAAAATGTTTGCTTTTGCATTTTATAAGTTACAAGAAACTCCTCCTGGATTATCATTACTAAATTATGAAAAAACTTGAAATATCTTACATTAATTTGTTACAGAATTATATGTACATTTAAAAACAATTTTCATTTTTTTCTTTTGCTAAATTTAAAATATTGCATCTGAATTAATTATTGAATATTTAAAATCTGATTTCAATATAGTCTTTCAAAAAAAGTATTAATATCTATTGTCAAATTCAGATTTGGAACCATCCAGATGTTATGTGGAAAATTATACAACATCAGAAAACTCTTCTTGAAGACAATGACTTGGATTTTGAACCTGATGGAAAAGTTAATGGTGTTCAGTCAGGTGGTAAAAAGAAAAACAAAACTATTGGCAACTCTACTCGTATGAATGCAAATACAAAGAAAAAAATACTTCCTGAACCTATTAATATGAAAAATAATGCTCATAAATGTTGCAGCAACAATAGATCAAATACAAGTGACAATTTGAACCTTGGTTTTCAACCAAAAGGAATGGGAATGAATAGTTGTAGTGGATCAAGGGACAACAGTTGTTGTAATTACAGTTTAGGCCAGGATCTAGGGCTTTGCTGTAATTCTGGAATGCAATCATGTAACAGTCCTGGAATGAATAATACACCTAGTGGTAATAATACTTGTAATGATAACAGCCTTGAACAGAACATGAGTTTTATGAGTTCGAAGATGAGCAATATGAAGGACAATAATAACCAGTTGAGTGCTTCCTACTTAAATTCAACTTGCCATAAGGATTCTAACAGTGGTATGAGTACCATTAACCAAGGTTGTCATATGAATAATGAACCTCGAGGAGATATGGTAAGAAACCTGGAGCCAGGAGAATGCATGACTAGAAATGAGTCCAGTCAGAATAATTGCATTAATAACGACCATATGATTCCTGGTAGTCATATTGGTATGAATGCAAGTTGTGATCAAACTAATACAAGGCATCTAATGGACAGTGGAAGTATGAACAGTGAAAATCATATTGGGTCTTTAGGTTATTTGAATACACATTCAAATAGTGATGCTCATGGTTGTTTGAATACAAGTAGACATAATGATGTTAGCAATGTTATGAATGCTAATGACCAAATGAATTTAAACTATGGTTTGAATTCTGGAAGCCATATGAGTGGCAATAGTAGTATGAACATGGTTAGTAGAGATGTAATAAATTCCAATTGTGCCATTGGTGACTCTAGCAATTTAAATTCTTGCCCTCCTAGTGGTTTGAATTTTGGCAATCAGTCTCATTGCTATGATGCCACAAATAGCAATCATAACATGGGCCTTTCCAGCTTGAAGTCTTGTGCAGCAAATACGAATAATCACTTAGGTGGTAGTAGTATGAACTACATGAGCCATTTGGGTCCTGATATCAATGCTAGTTGTTCCTTGACAAATGATACCATGAAAAATATAAATATCGATAGCTGTGAACAAATAACAGACATAAAAAGTAATGTTACTTGCCAAATGAATAATATGAATATAAATCCTTGTCAAATGAACAGTGATAAGCAGAGTCATTTGAACAGTAACAACTCTCTTGGTATCGGTAACATGCTACTGAGCAATACAAATCAGAACAATCAGGAATCAAAGGATGACTACAACAGAGATATCAGTGGTCACATCACTCCCAATACTGGTTTGAATAGTTGTAGTAACAACACCCAGTTAAACACAACTGCTAAAGATTGTAAAAATGTAAATATGTGCAACAAAGTTTCCCAGAACATGAATATGCAGAGCACGAATATGTATGGTGGCAGTAACTCAACTGCCGGTGCTCATGTCTGCAGCCAAAGTGGAACACAAGGAAATGTACCTACTACAATTTCAACAACAGAGAAAAAGTTAGACAGCAATGTCCTTTCTTTAGACTGGGTAAGTATATAAATATATGTATGTATGTATAGAGTGTTTGAAGTGGTGTACAGATATTGTGTTTTAAGAAGAAGGAGGCAGTCAGAATTTTGGATAATTCTTTATTAGCGCTTTCATCTGTTCAGTGGAACTCTTCAGATATGATGCACAGAAAATTTCTTCAGTCTTATATACAAATCAAAAAGAGAATATCGTTTCGTTTTGTTTAGATGAGGAGAAAAGAGGAAGGAAGGGAGGAGGGGGGGAAGACAGAGAGAAAGGAAAGTAAAAGAAATCCTGGATCTTGGGATGGTCTTTGACTAACATGTGGTTGATGCTAAATATATACTTTTTACTCTTTTACTTGTTTCAGTCATTTTGAGCACCACCTTTAGTTGAGCAAATCGACCCCAGGACTTATTCTTTGTAAGCCTAGTACTTATTTTAATGGTCTCTTTTGCCAAATTGCTAAGTTACGGGGACGTAAACACACCAGCATCGGTTGTCAAGCGATGTTGGGACACACACACACACACACACACACACATACGATGGGCTTCTTTCAGTTCCAGTGTACCAAATAGCAAAATAACTAATATAATCAGTAGAGCATCTGACAAAATACCTTGTGGTATTATTTGTTTATGTCCATTTATATTCTGAGTTCAGATTCTACCTCAATTCACTTTGACTTTCATGCTCCAGTGTTGAAAAATGAAGTACTGGGGTTGATGTAATCAGCTATACCCTAAAAGTGGTGTGGAACCATGACTACAGTTCAATGACTGAAACCTTGAAAAGAAAATATTTTCCTGAACTGGGAATCTCTAGATGAGTCTCTGGTTTCTTACCCTGGACGAAACAGCTAGTCACAGTAAACCATTCAATTCTTAGAGCAATTCTTAACTCTATAAATCACCTTTCTTACAGCATTAGGACACAAATACACCCAAATTAGCAGTGTTTAAAGTAGAACGCTATTACAAAATGTGACTCGAGTAAGATATTGTTTCGGCTAAACCCCAAATTTAACTTGGCATTTTTCTTAATGTGTTTTCTAAAAGAATTAACCTCATGCAGCATGTTTTGATATTTTGACTTACATTGTTTTAAATTGATTTTGATATTTACCGAATGTCTTGTTATTAGATGGGTACCGAATTCAGATTTAATTTGAGCCAGGAGTCTATTTCTCAACACTTTAGTATTCAAACCAGCTGTATCTGGTCCAAATATTCTATTTTTGTGTTTAAACCAGCCAGATCCAGCTTCTCACACCTACTCTACAATGTCATTCTAAAAATAAACATTCACAACATTAAAGTCTCAAAGCTACAAGGCAGTACATGATTAATTCAAAACAGTGTGAATAAATAGACATTACATTTAACAGAATAATCCGAATACTAAATGGTTAGAGTGATAATGCTCTTAACTTCTAGATCACCATTGCTGGTACATTTTTGGGTTACTTACATTTACATTTCTCTTTTAGTGAAAGCAGCCATATTGAGTTGACATCAGCAATGGGCTTTCAATAGGATTATCAACAAATGTTATATATACTGTCATCATCATCATCATCATCATCATCATCATCATCACTTAATGTCTATGTTCCATGCTAGCATAGACTGAATGATTTGACAGGATCCGGTTGGTGTGAGGACTGTGCCATGCTTCAGTGTCTGCTTTGGGCATTGCTTCTATAACTGGATGCTCTTCCCAACACCGACCATTTTATAGCATGTACTGGGTGGGTTTCTTCATGGCACCAGCACTTGTGTGGTTGTCAAGCAGTTTGCAAGAATAAGTACCCTTTCAACTGAGTGGAGCTGCTGTAGTGAGTGAGATTGTTTTCTGCTAGGAACTGAGGGGTTGAAGTAAGAGAGGAACTGGTCTCTTGTTGTAGAGGGAGCTGTATGCCTGCTGACAATACAGAAGAGAAAGTAAGAGTGACTGGGGTGGAGCAGGAAGGAGATAAAAATAGTGGTGATGAGTTGTTAAGGTGGACCCTCAATGTAAGGGATGAGTAGGAGTGAGCGAGGGAATAGAATAGGGAGTGTTAGTTGGTAGAGGTTGCCATGGTGTGTGGGATTCAGAGATAGTTATAGATGGGGAATGAGTGAAGAAATGAAGATAATGACTGAAGAAAAATGATAGATTCTGTCCTTGAATTTTCTCAGTTTACAATATGGTTGTCTATCAGTTGTCAAAATTTGATTCCATAGTGGTATATAATTTCTTTTCTCACTCTTGAAGATTTATAAGCTTATTAACAGACATTTAGATATTTAACTGTTTTAAGTTTTTAGCTCTCCGAGCCATATTTTACATTGCTTGGAGTTTCTACCTATCGCAATGGAGCACCATTTATATACATAGTGATAGGAATATTCCTGACTGAAAAAAATGTAATGATCTGGATAATCTTGATTGTATGTTTTTATTTTTGTCTGTTTATTACTAGGCACAGATTTAAGTTTGTCGTACTGTTTATGCCAGTTTCGAACATTGGCTTCATTAACATTAAAATACCTTCTGGCAGCTCTATTGTCACGTTCAAATGCATATTCAACATATTTAATTTCTTCTTCACAGTAAAAAATTCATAAGTTCTGCCCATACAATAATAATGGTAATGACAAATTTTAAAGTTTGCTTAACATTTTATAAGTGTGAAAGGGATTAAAATTTCGATAGTCAGTATCAAAGGTTCTGACAAGAATAGGCTTAAAAGAATTCTGTTTACATAATCAATTTGGTCAGTCACCTTCCTCTGTCGGTTGAGTAAAGTGTCATCCAAGCTGATGTTTATTGGTAATTAAACTTAATTTGCAACACCTGTGCATATTTATCAGCTTTGTTTTTGTTAGTATTTCTTATTAACAACTTTTCCTATGATCATGATTTGAGAAGACACACAGCAGTATGCTAAAGATCGGACATAATCTCTTGTGGGCAAGAAATGTAATATAAAGTTTATTATAAACAACACAAACATTTTGTAATTTAATAGCTTTCAATGTGATACCTGTTAAACAAAATTATTATTAGTTATTGAAAATTTAATAAAATCTAATCATAAGTAAGTGAAATTATGCTAAATACAACTAAATTGAAAACCTTTTTTTTTTTCCTGGCTATAATCAGCAATTCTGAAAACTTTTGGGTGCGAATTTTACATGAGTAAAAGATTTTTTAAAACAAATTTTGTCCTGAAAATCACACAGGTGCACAAATTACACGGGTTTCTACAGTAAATGAATAAGCAATACATTTAACAGAGTAATCTGCAAGCTAAAGGGTTAAAGTAATAACAGATATTAACTGACATATTCTGTCACTGTTTTAAACAGATTTTGGGAAACATTATATCTTTTACAGGTTTAGACTCTGTTTATCATTAGATATATATTTGGCCTATTATTGTTGTTTCATAAATCTGATCATTTATCCTTATAGCTTGGACTAGTCCTGTTTACTTTACATTGTTTATTTTATTTAAGAGACATGGCATCAGTTTGTGCTAATATAATGAAGACAAGGGTATGTGCTGAAATGAATGTAGATAAATTTTGTGAGACATGCAACTGTATCAGAATCAAATTATACTCAATCATTTCTGTGAAGAAACTCTCAGATATTACTAAATAGGATCTAAGAGATAGATATCATCTAAAAGATGCTAACACACACACAAGCACGCATGCACACAGATATTGGGGCTTGTCACTATTCTCTGGCTCAATGGTTCCTGTCAAACCATCCAACCCACACCAGCATGGAAAACAGCCATTAAATAATGATAATGAGATGATAGATAGATAGATAGAGACAGACACAAACAATCATGGATGTTAAATGGTTGCTTTATCAGAATTAATGTGCTCTAAACTCTGAGCCTTTGATGACTTTATTGTTATTTTGTTGGTTCGTGAAGAGATTGTTGGATTGTTAACATTGTTATTATGGCTGCATCGTTATCTTGTTTACTGTTACTACACTGGTACACTATCTAAACCATCTGTCACAATATCGTGGTGGTTCCATGACATATTGGAGATGGCGGATACAACAGGTTTAGTGGATGAGGTAAAATAAGCCTACAAAGTTGATTTATGCAGTATTGGTACACAGCTAGCTAGTTCAGAGTATCTGAAATCGTTATATTTGTGATGGAAGAGACACAGGCAGCTAGAGTATATTAATGGCCTTCTGTTGATCTTAATAAATTATCCTTGTCATTAATGTTTTTCTTCCTATCTTTATTTTTTTTTTCAGATTTAATTAAAAAAGTGATATGTAATGTTTTCAAAAACATTTTACTGAGGTGGAAAATAAAATATTGTTTTTTGTAATTTCATTAAAAGGTAGCGGAAATAATGAAAGACTACACACCAGAATTACTGGAAAATGGTGGTAAAATGGTATTGCTCTTCAACCTTATTGAAGAATCTTTGAAAGTTAGTGATAAGATGTTGGTTTTTAGGTAAGTGAAACTGTAAGGAAAATTTTAACCTATGGTGTATATTTTTATCACATTTTGATAGCTATATTAAGCATCAGCTGCTAGCCTTAACCTGTAATTCCATTTTTTTTTACGTAACTTGCTTCTTTTCTTAATTTGAACTCTAATTATCATCTAATATCAGCTTGGAACATTTTTCTGTCACCTGCTGTTACTTAATTTGAATATTGACCCTTACACATGCAACGATCACAGTGGAAGAGGATCCCTTTCATTAAAACCAAGCTAAATATTTCAAACCCTTTTAAGTTTAATCAGTGTAATAATAATAATAATAATATTTTGTTTTGGTATAAAAGATGGGCTACTGCAAATATTCTTGCTCAATGCCACAAATTTGCTTGTCAGTTGTTTGACCTTAATCAGTTGAGTCCCTTAGTGGCTGACGATATGTTCATCTCTGATCACGAACAGAATTAGTGGGGGAGCATCATAGCCATGTGTTGAGAGGAATTCTTTGGGGTTTGAATAATTAATCTCCGGAAGCATGAGTGTTTCGTTCATCATCCTTAAACCTTATTCAGGGACGTTTTGAGCAGGATGGGCTACTCAACATGAAGAAAATTCTAATTGGGTCCCACCTGCAAGGTCATGTGCTGTTTATCTTGATATGATATCACCATGTTGCGCACACATGCTTGTGATGCATGTGCCTAGTGTATCCTTATCAGATGGGTAGTCATGATGGGTATATTCATTATCATCATCATCATCATCATCATTTACCATACGTTGTCTATACTGGCATGAGTTGGATGGTTTGACCAGGGCTGGTAAGCTGAGGGTCTGCTCCAGACTCCATTCTGATTTGTCATGGTTTCTATGGTTGGATGCCCTGCCTAACACCAACCTCTCCAAGAAGGCGGGTATTAAATGATGTTGTTGATATGTAAATGTTTAAAAGCATAAATAGTTTGGTAGTGTACAAAATAGTATATAAGTAATAATAGTGAAATTAATCAGAAGAAATAAAGGAATTTTTTCTTAGTTAATTTGTGCACAGAAAGTTTTAAATTTTCCAAGGAAATGAAATAAAATAAAATTAAATTAAAAAAGTAAAGTAGACTTTATGTTATTATATTGCCATTTTACAGTAAAAGCACAACATTCTCAAGCTCAATATGCTTCAGAATGTTATAATGAAAATGTTCTACTTCATTATATATTTATTTAGCCCTTTACCATTTGAACCGGCCATATCCAGCCCAAATATTCAAACTGGCTAGATGTGGCCTCTTACACCTACCCTCCAGTGTGATTCTAAAACTGAACAGTTACCTCATCAAAATCTCAAAGTTACA
>NC_068983.1:15387420-15391433 GCF_001194135.2 Octopus bimaculoides | reverse complement strand
GAGCTTTTTACGTTCCACCAGCAGTACTGGCAACGACCACGCTCAAATGGTGTTTTTTACATGCCACCTGCACAGGAGTCTAATGTCTTGTTCACATGCCACCGGCACGAGTGCCAGTAAGGCAAAGCTGGAAACAATCATGCTCAAATGGTGCTTTTTACGTGCCACCGGGTCTTCTCACGCACAGCATATTTCTAAAGGTCTCGGTCACAAGTCATTGCCTCGGTGAGGCCTAATGTTCGAAGGTCGTGCTTCACCACCTCATTCCAGGTCTTCCTGGGTCTACCTCTTCCACAGGTACCCTCAACCGCATGGGTGTGGCACTTTTTCACACAGCTATCATCATCCGTTCTCGCTAAATGACCATACCATACTATTTCTAAGTTATTATCTTTTAAAAAATAATGGTAAAGTGGCCAGCAAACAATCCAAATATGCAAAAAGTATATTAAAAAGTCAGGGTGTATATATTTACACACACGCACACGAGAAAGAGACGTGCACATGCATTGACACACATACTGTGTGTGGTGTGTGTGTGTATATATATGTCTATATATATGTGTGTAAATGCATACAAGCAAACATAAACGTTATACATACAGACGTATACGCACAGGCAGGGCTGTGTGGTTAAGCAGTTTGCTTTGCAAACATGTGATTTTGAATTCAGTCTATGTGGCACCTTGGGTAAGTGTTTTCTCCTACATCCCCAGATTGGCCAAATCCTTGTGAGTGGATTTGGTAGATGAAAGCTGAAAGAAGTTGTGTGTGTTTGTGTGTGCCTTAGTGTTACCTTGTCTTGTCCATGCAATAATTGTGTATGAATGTCACTTATCCAAGTGGTATGGTTCATTTGCAGTCTTTCAAGCTGTTGTGCTATCACATTCATAGGACGAGGAGAACTCCATCTACTGTTATGATGCAACACGTCTACCAGTGTAGGCTTCTTTTTGTACACTATATATGATACCTTTTGTGGAGGCGCAATGGCCCAGTGATTAGGGCAGCGGACTCGCAGTCATAGGATCATGATTTCGATTCCCAGACCGGGCGTTGTGAGTGTTTATTGAGCAAAAACACCTAAAGCTCCACGAGGCTCTGGCAGGTGCGGGGTGGGGTGGCGACCCCTGCTGTACTCTTCCACCACAACTTTCTCTCACACTTTCTTCCTGTTTCTGTTGTACCTGTTTTTCAAAGGGCCAGCTGAATATCCCCGAGAACTACATTAAGGGTACACGTGTCTGTGGAGTGCTCAGCCACTTGCACGTTAATTTCACGGGCAGGCTGTTCCGTTGATTGGATCAACTGGAACCCTCGACGTCGTAAGTGACGGAGTGCCAACAACATGATTCCTTTTTAATCCAGATTTTCTCTCCCAGCTCATTTCCGTTCTATCATTCATGCTCACTCACATTACACATCTAGTGAATTTTTGAAGTTGAGCCACTCATTTCAAAGCCAAGTTACTTTTGATGAAATAGAAACTAAAACCATTCTTATATTTGATGTGTGAAACTAATATAAAACAAGCATTGATTTTTTTTTTTTTTTTTTTTTTAATTTTAAGGACTGGACGGCAGTACTTCTGCTGCAGAACGAGAGAAATTGATCAACCAGTTTAATTCTCCTGATAATAATAGAGTTTGGCTATTTTTATTGTCAACGAGGTAAGAGTTTTAATTTGCTTTACTCAACATATGTCTCTTCATATTTAACAAAAATCAATATCACAGCAAGTAGAAAAACAGTTTCAAATACGTTCACAAAACGCCAATCATAAATTATTTTTTAGACAAGATTGCTAGGAAATTATAATTATTTTGTGTAGCAATCATTATCATAATCTTAACATCCACTTTTTCCATACCTGCATGAGTCAGATGGAATTGTTTTTGAGGCATATTTTCTACAGCCAGCTGCCCTTTTTGTTTAACTCTCACCTGTTTTCCAAGTAAGGTAATATTCCTCCATAGTTAGGCATGTGTACACAAAAGCCTGGAAATGAGTGGCTCTTCTTGTATGATGGTGCAACTCCTTTATAACTATTCTGTGATGTCAAAACACACACACACACACACACATGCATGTGAACTTCTCAACCACACAGCCATGTCTGCATCAGTATATTTAAAGGAAAATTTTTACCAAATATCTATGTATTTAATAACAAAAATTTCGATATTTCTTACAGAGCTGGATGTCTTGGTATAAATCTTATTGGAGCTAATCGTGTTGTTATTTTTGATGCATCTTGGAATCCATGCCACGATTGTCAAGCTGTTTGTCGTGTTTATCGATATGGACAACAGAAGCATTCCTACATATACAGGCTAATAACTGACAATACTTTGGAGAAAAAAATATATGATAGGCAAATAAACAAGCAAGGCATGTCAGGTGAGTTCGCTTAAAAAAACGACAGAACGATTTTAGTGTTATTTAGAATTGCAAAACTAACAAAATTTTATTATTATATACCTAATTGATTCCCTTTTGCAATCTGATTTTGTATTTGTAGATCGAGTTGTTGATGAGCTAAATCCAGAAAATCAGTTCACAAGACAGCAAGTTGACAGTCTCTTACATTATGTTGTATGTATTTTATTTTTCTTAAACATGTTTCCCAAGTAGGAAAATATATTCTTTTTGAAAATGTGCCTTATAAAATGAACAGATAATTGAAAATGCTCTTTAATTGTCTGTAAAACAGATGCAATAAAGAAAACAAACGTCTACATGTTCTTTTATGATCTATCATCATCATTGTCATCGTTTAACGTCCACTTCCCATGCTAGCATGGGTTGGACGATTTGACTGAGGACTGGCAAGCCAGAAGGCTGCACCAGGCTCCAATCTGATCTGGCAGAGTTTCTACAGCTGGATGCCCTTCCTAACGCCAACCACTCCGAGAGTGTAGTAGGTGATTTTACGTGCCACCGCCACGAGGGTCAGTCAGGCAGTACTAGCAACTTCCATGTTCAAAATGCTGTTTTTTACATGCCACCTGCACAGGAGCCAGTCCAGCGGCACTGGCAACGACCTCGCTCGAATGATTTTCTAACATGCCACCAGCTCAAATGGTGCTATTTACAGGCCACTAGCATGGAAGCCAGACAGCTGCTCTGGCAATGAACACGCTCGACAGTGCTGTTAGTGCTCCACTGGCGTAGGTGCCAGTCATCGAGTATGGTTCAATTACGATTTCACTTGTCCCAACAGGTCTTTGCAAGCAGAGTTTGTATATTTACCAACCCTAGTATTTATATAAAAATGTATGCTGTGACTGTGTCTGTTTTTAACTTCTAAACTACTCTAGGTTAAAAATGATAAATTTGTAGTAAATTCAAGTTATTTATGCTCAGTATTAAAAAAGAGTGTTGGTAACCAAATTAGTGAAGTCTCAAAACGCTTGATGTGTCAGCTCCTCATAATGTATCACCAGCATTGTTATATCCAAGAACTGTGGTGCATATTTTGTGGTTGTTTAGCTCCAGATCAAACAGATCTATGATGAGAGGTACCCTAACTATGACCATAGCATCTTTTTATATGGTAGGAAATAACTTTGTCCATGACATCCTTCTAAGATGAAATTTAACCCTTTAGCATTGGGAAAGGTTCAGAAATATGGAGCATGGGTTCTGCATGCTTTAAGTGACAACAACAAAAATCAACGAGCCACAATCTCTACTGGTTTGCTTGCTTGTCACCGCTCAACTGATGGACATAAGCAACGATTTCTTTACTGAATCGTTACTGGTGACAAAAAATGGTGCCTGTACATCAATATGAAGCAGCATAAGGAATGGCTTAGTCCTGGTAAACAAGCGACACTGTGCGTGAAACAAGATCTTCATTCACGTAAAACGATGTTGTGCGTATGGTGGGACTGGAAAGGGATTATCCATTACGAATTGCTTGAACGGAACTCTATGTTCAACAGATGGGATGACTCAACACGGTTATTCAAGAGAAAAGACCTAATCGACAGCATGGAGTTCTTCTGCTG
>NC_068983.1:15384449-15387295 GCF_001194135.2 Octopus bimaculoides | reverse complement strand
CAAGGAAGCCATTCAAACGCATGGCTGCCACACCTGCGTACTCTCCTGATTTCGCACCAACGGATTTCCACCTCTTTCGATTTCTTTCGAATGCTATGTGCAGAGTTTCGTTCAATACTGATGCAGAATTGAGAGCTTGGTTCGATCAATTTTTCGAGTCGAAATCGGGTGATTTCCACTAACGAAGTATTGAAAATCTAGTTGAATGTTGGGAAGAAGTTGTAAGCAACAAGGGTGAATACATTATTGATCAATTAGTTGTTATTTTTTTTATTAAACCTTTTAAAAAATTTGAATTTTAAAAAAACTGCAGGAACTTAGTTGCCAACCTAATACAAACAAAGCTATGTGAATAAATAAGCAATACATTTGACAAAGAAATGAATCCTAAAGGGTTAAATGAGATTTTGCTGCCATTTCAGGTTGAACAATCTCTTAGTGGAGATTGTTCAACTTGAGTTGCACAGCTGCATGGACCTTTATTCACTGCTATCAGGAATGGTAGAACTGGAATTAACAAATATTTTGTTGGATTACAGTGATAAGAAAAGACTAGTGTTTATCAGTAAAGGATATAAATGTAAGAAACTGTAAAATTGTCTTGTCAGTGTTGCTGTCAGAAATGTAGCAGACTAGTTGAAAACAACTTGTAATACAAAATAAATAAATAACAGTTGATAATTTGAAACTTATTTCTAAACCACTTGTATTTACAATGCTTTGAAATAGGACCAAGACTTACCTGAAGTTAAGTTGGATAACTTTAATAGTGATGGCGATTCTGTTCTGCAATCTGTCCTTGAAAAAAATGGAAAATGGCTGACAAAGGTAAGTTTATTATATTAACAGTTTATAATGAAGTAATGAGTTTTCAATAAGCCCCCCCTTAGTTATTGAAAGATTGGATTAGATTTGGGTGGTGATGATTGTGTTTGTGCATGCGCAACAACACAAGGTAAGCAAGTTTTAATAAATAGGCTATAAGCTTAATGCTTTAATGGAAAGAGAAAATGCCTTAATATTTTGGACATTAGTAAAGCAACTAGCTGGCAGAATCGTTAGCATACTGGGCGTAATGCTTAGCAGCATTTCATCCATCTTCCATGTTCTGACTTAAAATTCCACCGAGGTGACTTTGCCTTTCATTTTCTTAAGGTCAATAAAATAAGCACCAGTTGAAGATTGAGGTCAATGTAATTCATTTGCTCCTGCCCTTGAAACTGCTGGCCTTGTAATCAGTATTTTGGACATTAGTCCATCGTTCTTATTTCTTTTCTTGGGTGTTATGAGTATGAAATATCATTATCTTAAAACGAGTGTCAGCTATTTTAGGTAAAATAAATTATAAAAAAAGACAACATTGTTTAATACTTAACTCAAAATTATTGTTTACACTATCATCATCATTCCCACCGCGAAGGCACGTGGCTTAGTGGTTAGGGCACTTGGCTCACGATCGTAAGGTCGAGAGTTCAATTCCCGGCGACGCGTTGTGTCCTTGAGCAAGACACTTTATTTCACGTTGCTCCAGTCCACTCATCTGGCAAAAATGAGCAGTACCTTATTTCAAAGGGCCGGCCTTGTCATACTCTGTGTCACGCTGAATCTCCCTGAGAACTACGCTAGGGCTACACGTGTCTGTGGATTGCTCAGTCACTTGCACCTTAATTTCATGAGCAGGCTGTTCCGTTGATTGTATCAGCTGGGACCCTCGTCGTCGTAACCGACGGAGTGCTCCATCATTCCCACCACCACCATCAGCAGTTGCATTCTGCCTTTTATGCTGGCATGGGTTGGATGTGACATTACGGTCCAAATTTGTTCTTATTCAGAGTTACTGCCCACTTGATGGATCAGAGGACCACGTCTCAGTCGCATAGTCCATTCAACGGATTTTTAACCCAGTATTTTACCTGTTATTTATAGCTTTATCGGCTTCAAGTTCCACCATTCAGGATAATTTATTTCATGTCTCTTGAAGTTTCACTATCATCATCATCATCATCATCATTTTCTGAATTCTTATGGTACAGACATTAAAGATGAATATTATTTTCAAGATGAAGTATGTATGAATTTATACTAATACCTTCAAATATTCCTCAAAGCATTATTTAAATTTTTATTATAGGAACCATTCACTCATGAATCTTTGCTGTTAGACCAAAAAAGTCTACGATTAACCAAGAAAGAAAAGCAACTTGCTAAACAGGGTTATGTTATGGAGAAGAAAATGAATTTGAATTACAGTCGACAATCTTATACCATGTATTATCCTAAGCCAGGGCAGTCGACACAATATTATCAAGGTCCTGGGCCATGGTAAGTACTGTTTTTTTGTGTTTGTATATTCTTTTGTCTCGGTCATTTGACTGCGACCATGCTGGAGCACTGCCTTTAGTCGAACAGATTGACCCCAGGACTTATTCTATCAGTCTTTTGTGCTAAAATGTTAAGTTGTGGGGACGTAAACACACCAACATCGGTTGTCGAACGATGATAGGAGGTGCAAACACAGACACACAAACATATACAGGGGTTGGACAAAATAATGGAAACACCTTAAAATTTCAAACATTTATTTTAATATGGGGTAGGAGTGACTTTGGCAGTAATTACAGCTTCAATTCTACGAGGTATGGACTCGTACAAAGTTTGAATTAGAAATAATACATTTCTAAATCTCTCAGGGAGATTTATGCAGTGGTGTATGCTTTCAACTTAGTGTGACAGTCCCATGAAGGGAATAATACTACTGTTGTTTAGACCTAGGAAGCTACACTGCTTCCTGTCGGCCTTGACACATTTCCTGTGTCCTTATGTTTACGAGGGGGAGACAAGCACCT
>NC_068983.1:15376505-15384439 GCF_001194135.2 Octopus bimaculoides | reverse complement strand
GGCCTTGACACATTTCCTGTGTCCTTATGTTTACGAGGGGGAGACAAGCACCTCCACCCAGCCAAGCCTGCATCCAGAGACATGTTTCTGAGTCTTTGTTCGTCATCAGTCTGGAGTAGCATGACTTGCTAGCCAAAGATGCCTGTCAAGCTCTTGTAAACATATAATAATTATAGTGAAATACATTCACTGATTTCAAATTTAGAAATAATACATTTCTAAATCTCTCTGGGAGATTTATGCAGTAGTGTTATGATGAAGTAGTTGTATGCTGTCAACTTAATGTGACAGTCCCATGAAGGGAATAGTACTACATTTAAACATAAAGGTAATGTACTAGGACTCTAACCAAGAGACATGAGTTTGATTTCCATTGTTATTCTGTAACCACATTGCCATGCAATAGTTTCAAAACAATAGTTAAAAATCATAAATTAAAGCTGTAAAGAAATTCTGTTAAAAATGAAAAATAGTAAAAATTTTAAAAAATGGTATAATTTCTGTTAATTTCAGGCCAAATAATATGCAAGCAGGTGAACGACCAGTTGCAAGTGTCAAACCAATTATATCAACTCCTGTACCAATGTCACTTCCTCAAGTTAATTTCCCACTCAATCAGATGTTGCGTTCTACTGTATCAGGACAACAAGTGAAAGTAGTCAGACCAGGTGTATCAGTACATCAAATTGTCACTACTACAGGTATATTTTGTGACTGTTAATAATCTAAAACTGATAGCAAATCATTTTCATGTGGTTTTAATCTTCATTTTTACCAGATGAAATAAATAATTACAGTTGGTTGATCAGTGTCTTAGTTTAATTTATGGCCATTGTTTGTATATGCTGTCTCTGTAGGTGGTAGTTTATGAACGTAGAGAACTCTCTTCTAACAATCTTTTTCAGTGACATTCTTGTTCATTTCAGCACATAGAATAGTATTTGGAAGTAGTTTGCTATGACATGAAATTAAATTTTAAGCTATTTTTTTAATGAAAAAGATGCATGGATACAAAAATAGTATAACATAGCTATATCAGTTGGCTGTTAAAATTAAATGCTTCATATCTTACAATTTAGACCTGGTTGCATTTCCTATAATTGAGATAGTAAAGGAGTTGACAAATTTAGTTGAGACATTTGATTGATCACAAAAGTGGGATATAGTCTTTAGAAAAATGTTTATGAGAGCTAAACAGATAATGTTGTTTCTAGACCTTATGTCAAAATGCCTTTATGTTGTTATAAATATTTTGTCAAACAAAAGCAGCAGTTGTCCCTACAAACTAATGGAGTTACAATATGGCTGCTCAATCTACCAGAAATAGTAGCCAGCTGTCCCTCAGATAACATTCCATTGCCCTGAGAAGGGAAGGACACATTGGATAATATAGTCCTAGATATGAAATGTCTAAGAGGGCTGAATAATCATGGCTGGAATGGTTTTAATCATAAACCTACTCATTCTAGATTTACATGACACAGAAGCAACTTCAAGGAATTCATATTTTTACTTTTGACTTATTTTCAAATATTTATTTATTATATATAAGATTTTTTATTTATGTAATAATTATCTTCAGTTTTGTTTTATTTCTTTTTGTGTGTTTTTTCTCATGCTTGAATGGCAGATATTTAAACCATTTCAGTTTTTATTATGCATTGGTTTACACATTCAAAGTTCCTGTATAAAAGATACAAAATTTAGTATCACTTTCATTCTTTCCCATATCTGCCTCGTCCTTCATTCCTGATTTTGGTTTTTGTCTTTTTTTTTTCTTTTTTTTCCTTTTATAGATATTATGCTTCCTGGATCCAATAATAATTCATCATATCCAGATGTTATCCCAGCTGGACAGCAAATACATGTAATTAAAACACCGAGAGGGGTATACATTCGAACAAATAAGGGCAAGATCTTTGCTGTTCGCTCCAAACCACCAGCCACTTCAACCACAACCAGCCAAACACCTCCAACAAGTTTATCTGATCTTCTCTTACCACCAGCTTTACCTACAACATCCGCCGCTACAAGTTCTGGCAACCTCACTAATATTGGTGTCAGTTCAAGCAATTTAGGATCAAACAACAGTAATATATTTTACTTATTGCTTTTTTTAAAAAATTATTTGGTATAATCCTTTTTTTAAATTTTTTTTTCAAACATTCTAACTTCATTGGTGGGTCAATTTTTTTAAGCTTGACTCTTTGCTTGGACGTATGTGCCTTTCTCAAGGTACAAAATACAATGGTCTGAAAGCCATAACTGATCAGTCCAGCAGTTTAACTGATAAAATATGGTGGGCTGAGGTAAAGTTTGTAGAAAAGAAGAGATGGAACAACTTTGTAGTTGACTTGGAAGAGAATATATTCATTTCTTAATCTTATATCATTGTAGTGGCGCGAAATTATGGCCACCATTAAGGAAGTACAATCTACTCTTGCGCAAGAGACTTGTCTTTCCGGAAGCCCCTCGAGTGCGCATGCGTAGTAAACCAGTACTTAAAGCGCTTTGCGTGCTTTCCAAGCCTTTTTAGCACGATGCTTTCGACGTGACAACTACTCGCTCCTCTGGCATGAAGCTCTTAATATCTAGATGCCGATTAGAAGTTAACCAGCGGCTGCTAGGCTGAATGATACAGGATTTGTAAAGCCAAGCATCACCAAAATAAAACTTATTTTTATTATGTTGTTAATTGTTCTACTGTTTCCTAATAAATAATTTTGTTAAAAGGTGATAGAGGGAGAGTAATGTCTCTATTGCTACTATCAACCTTTCACACAATAAAACCTAGTTTTGTGTGTGTGTGTGTGTGTCCTTATCTATATGAAAACTGAGTTGCCAATTTTGACGTATGACAGTTCAAAAGATTTGGTAATCTTTTCGGCTATCAAATAAAGTATGTTTTTAGCACAACAATTCTTTTTTACTACAAAAATAACCTTGCAAAAATCACATCTGGCTGCACAATTTTGTGGTCTTTAGCTAATGGAGGCAACTCTGCCTGAACAATTTTTATGTCTTACATAGTGCATAATGGGAAAATGTTTGGAGTTTTACCAGGGAATGAAACTTTGAAGATATACTGTCAACTTTATTAGTATTGTTTAGTAGATAATCTTTTAATGTGAAATATGTTTGTGCTTTGTGTAGCCTAGAGCTACCTCTGATGTAGCAGACCTATCGCAATCTTTTTTCTTCTTCCGGAAATACTGTAAATCTGTGTCTTTCTTTTGATGAAAGGGTGTGTTTTAAGAGAGATTTGGCTGCTATTTGAAGTAGCTCAAGTTACCACAGAGACACTTGTTTGTGTGTGTTTTGTTGTGGTGAAAAATTACTTTTACTCAGAATATTTTGCACAATAATTTTTAAAGAAATCTGGACATCTTTTTATCCGTTCGACTTCAAATTACAATTGTTTAATTGTTGGCTGTCAAGTACATACAGTGTTATCGTATAGAATGGAGGTTCAATACGAAATTTTGAACTAGTAGTTAGTAATCAATTACCTGAAATTTGAAGCCATTAAAGTCTTTAAACATTATTTTACTTGATTTAGTCTTTTGACTGTCGCCATGCTGGGATATCACCTTCAAAAATTTAATTGATCATACTGACCTCAGTATGTATTTCAATCTGTCATGTATTTTATAGATCTCTGCTTGATGAACTTTGAGACATAATGGGACACTTTATATGGCATAGCTCTAGAGGATTGGGAAAATTTATAGTTGTTATATTTTTAGAAAAGAATAGTCGTTTTATACCATCCATAAAATAAACTGTGTTCCATTCAAATTAAACTTAAATTTTGAAACTAAAATGTGGAAGTAAATTCAACTACATATTGTAAATTGGAATTCTAATGTTAATGGTATTTTAAAATGTTTTAAATTATTTGCATTATTGTTATTTTAATTAAACCCAATTTCTATTTTTTTTTTTTTTTTTCAGATGCTTCTGGAAAGAATTCTCTAAGCTTTCTTGAAAGCAGACCTAATAATCAAATAATAAATAGCAACAATACCGAAGCGACAAATTCTTCAAATTACCCAGATTATTTAAATTATCTACGATCTTTAAAACCACAGTTTCAATCTGGATACTTTCCTAAAGCTCTGAGTAATAGGAATTCCAATGTAGGGAATAGTAATTTTAATAGTATGCTACCTCAGCATATGATTCAGTCACCATCAAGTCAACAGCTATCTCATTTTCCAGTTGACTCTCAAGCTTCTGATCGCAACAAATCTTTTCCATCATCCACACACCAATTGGGTTCTCATTCATTGTCTCTTCCAGCTACATCACTCCAAAAACAAATGTCTCTGCAAAAAGATAATGATATTTGCATCATTAGTGATGACGAAGGTAAAATGGACAATGAATCAGAGGGAATCATTAATGCTCCCACCACCTTGAATGTGAGCAGTAGCTCTACTGACAACTGCAGCAATACTGATATTCCAAATAAATCTTCATCTTCATTCATCCATTCACCTGCTTTAGATTTACCTGCCATGATTGATAATATGCCATTGCAGACTACCACGAATACATCAAACATTAATATTTCATCTCAGTCACCATATAACTCTGATTCATATGTTAGGTCATCTCCCAAACTGGCACAAGTTGTAGAAATGGGAAACAGTGCTAGCAATAACAGTTGTACTGTTGATCCCCAGCAAATTGGCTCAAATGACTTTTCAACCCATTCACTTCTGCCAACGTTTTCATCAATTCCACAATCTGAAAATCACCACCAACATCAAGGGCATCGACAGCCTCAGATTTCACCTATTCCTGTTTCTAATTCTGGGCTCTCTTCTGCCTCTAACCTGAATATGTCTTCTTCCAATTTCAGTCCTTCTCTACCTAACCTTCAACAACAGAGCTTATACAACATACCTAATTACAATTATAGCAACATGCTATCTCCACACATGTTGACAAATAAAAAGTCAGGACAATCTCCAATTGAAAATTCTGGCTATAACCCCCTCCCCACTTTCTCTCCTTCAATTATGAATCAAGCACCAATCAATAATAGTAATAATAATAACAATAATAATAATCCTGATAACCTGAATCCAAGGACCAACACTTCTGAGCCCAGTCTCTCACACTCACAAACTCTTTCATCTTTACTTTAATCTTGAAAGTCTTAAACAATTCTGTGTTTTTTTTCAAGCAGCTTTCACAAATGATAGTGTTTTCAGTTTTTATTTACATTCTTTTCTGCTACCCAAATCCTTATTTTCTTAACTTTTATGTCATAATATAACAAGAAGGAGAAAAGAGGATATAAATTCCTGAATTTCAATTTGTAATTGTCAGAAATGCATTTTGCTATGTCAAGATTAGAAAAGACTTGTACTGGCAATTCTTTTCTATGTATTCGTAATTTTCTAGATGCACCTATCATATGTTTCACTAACTTTGAAATATTTATTGAAACATGTCATATATAATCCACTTTTATTCTGTTATCTCAGTTTTATTTCAATTTGTTAATTGTTTTGATCATTAAAGCGAAAGGTTAGTTTTTATAATGTGCACAATTGCTGCTATGTCTTCTAGGTTCAGAGAAATGCCAATATACTATGCAAGATAGAATAAGCACATTATTTTAGGTTTAGAAAATAACCTGTCAAGTTAAGAAAAATGTTTTAATTTGGTTTTGTAATTTGAAAAGGCCTCAACTGTCACCCTAATCAATGGAAAAGTTTCATATTTTGGTGGGGGTTTTTCCCTTTTTGTGTTACCCATAGGTCTTGTTCACTTGTTTTAGATAAAATTTATTATTTGAATATGTAGCCAAAACTAATGTCTTTGTAGATACAAAAAAAGATGTTTTGAAATATATGTAAACTAATTTTCGAAATCTTCTAAGAAGTCTTCTAAAATCAACACAAGCATTATTATTATTATCATTTATATTTTTCCAAATGATATTGAGTAAAGAAATAGATCTCATCCCTTTCTAGTTTTATTCATTTGAATAAGATCTCATTCACTAAAAAACCTCATATCAGTTATTTCAAGCTTTTGGTCAATGATTCCACATGTTATAAGTACTTTATAGTTCCTCAGAAATTTTAAACCTTTGATTTCTCTTGTGTGTATTATTTTAATTCTGGTGTTATTGTTTTGTTGTTTGGCCTAGTTTTATTTATTGCTACCAAGTAACTAAATTACTGGTACTTATATTAGTTTATCATTAGTTTTCTTCTTTGCTTATTTTAAGATGGTCAATAAATATACTGTGCTTAATCATATGTTTGTTATGTGATTGTAGATTGCTACTGACGGTAGGTTAGGGGACAAGCATCACAGAATGTCTGGTTTCTGTTCTAAGCAGGTTATAAAACAATAAATTATGAAAGAAAACATTCCAATGTATTTCAACATTTTCCACATTGATTTTAAAATCTGGAACTATATTTAGTGTTAGCTATTTTATGGAAAGTTATTGCTTAAATGGAATCAGTATAAAATTAAAGGCTCCACCTTTCAGTTGTATCCCAGTTAGCAACGTAAACTCTTTGGACATAGGTCTTTAGACAATAAATGTATTTCTTATGGTAATTGACCCTCAAAAGTTATATAATTATTTTAACCCTTTAGCATTCAGATTACTCTGTCAAATGTAAAGCCTGTTTAATTACATTATTTTGAATTAATTGTACAGCATCTTGTAACTCTGAGATTTTAATGATGTCCCTGTTCATTTTTAGAATGACTTTGTAGGGTAGGTGTGAGAGGTCAGAGCTGGCTGGTTTGAGCATAAAACAGGAAGACAATTTTGGCCTGATATGGCCGGTTTAAACACTAAAGGGTTAATATGTGTTAACGCTGGATTTTAAATGCTTTTCTATATATCATTACAGGAGCCAAAAAAGTTGATTTTATAGTCTGTTTTTTTCTCCTTTGTACCACTACAGTGATAAATTTAGTTGTTTATGTGACTAACTCTGAGCCTTTACCCTGTCTTTCATGTGTGTGTACACACACACACACACAAGCATTGAGAATTAAAAGCATAGTTAAAGGTTCTATCCTCAAACTTAGTGTTTACTGATGTAAAATCTCGTCTTCAGTCTTTTACTCTGTTTGGAATATGTTTTATGTAAAAATTGTTTGACTATTTCATAAACAAGTCTTTTCAAAATGAAATCATGTTAAAAGATTTGTAGAGTGATAGAATCTCTATTTTATCTTATTGCCTTCTATCAGTAATTTAGATTTCATCTGATTTATTACAGGTGAAAGATAATCTAGTTTTCCCATATTGGGGAGTAAGCTGGCATTAAGAATTCCATTTCTCTCTGTCATGTGTTTTCTATGTCATTCCTTTTATTTCTTAACATGAAAAGTATGTCTAAGTTTGACATTTATTTCACTGATGAAATTGTTAAATAAAATTATGAAATAGCAGTTTTAGCAGTAATATTAGAGGCTAAATGATACGAGTATTGTTTTTGTTTCTAGAAATTAATTCGCTTCACAAAGCTTTTTTTTTTTTTTTTATTACGGCAGCTCTAAAACTTTTTTTCCTCATAAATTTATCTTTACTAATTACTCAAAAATATTTTTTTGAGATTTCTATCTTAGAGTGGCCAGGTGATGTTTATGATGCCAATCATTATCTGGGAAGTCTGTGTGGGTTTTCTTATGTTTCTGGAAATGATGATGATCTCCTTGCAGTATTAAAAAAATAGAAAATTCAGTGACTGAGTAGCCATTCTTAAATATTATAGGCGCAGGAGTGGCTGTGTGGTAAGTAGCTTGCTCACCAATCACATGGTTCCGGGTTCAGTCCCACTGCGTGGCACCTTTGCAAGTGTCTTCTACTATAGCCTCGGGCTGACCAAAGGCTTGCGAGTGGATTTGGTAGACAGGAACAACCCGTTGTGTGTGCGTGTATATAT
>NC_068983.1:15372665-15376443 GCF_001194135.2 Octopus bimaculoides | reverse complement strand
TATATATATATATATATATATATATATGTGTATGTATGTATGTATGTGTGTGTGTATATGTATGTGTGTCTGTGTTTGCTCTCCCCCCTCCCAACATTGCTTTGACAACCGATGCTGGTGTGTTTACGCTCCTGTAACTTAGCGGTTTGGCAAAAGTGACTGATAGGCTTACAAAGAATAAGCTCTGAGGTCAATTTGCTCGATAAAGGCAGTGCTCCAGCATGGCCGCAGTCAAATAACTGAAACAAGTAGAAGAGTATTAGTATTGTCATCAGTATGATACATCGCTTTCTCAAACTAAATGCTATAAAGTCTGAAATAACTTTACTCTGAATTGTGTCATTGAATTTATTATTGGAAACATCAGTTCTGACCTCCATCTCCCAATATTTATTGTGAGGCCTATAAACTTTTGTTTTAAATAATTAACATATCAGTCTTTTCTTTGAACTTTTATAAATTGTTTTAGAAGTGTTAAAAAAAAAAAATAATCATAAATTCTTGATTTGTAATTTCTCCTCAGTGCATTTTGAAGAATACAAATTCTAATAATTCAAAATGTTTGTGCTTATGTATATCATTGCTAGGATTTCTTTAAACATCACTTATTCTACAAAAGAATGCATATATTTTTTAAAATCGTCGTCGTCGTCGTTTAATGTCCGCTTTCCATGCTAGCATGGGTTGGACGATTTGACTGAGGACTGGTGAAACCAGATGGCTACACCAGGCTCCAATCTGATTTGGCAGAGTTTCTACAGCTGGATGCCCTTCCTAACTCCAACCACTCCGAGAGTGTAGTGGGTGCTTTAATGAGCCACCGGCACAAAGGCCAGTCAGGAGGTACTGGCAACGGCCACTCTCAAAATGGTGTATTTTATGTGCCACCTGCACAGGAGCCAGTTTGGCGGCACTGGCAACGATCTCACTCGGATGTCTTTACATGTGCCACCGGCACAAGTGTCAGGAAGGTGATGCTGGGCGCAGGTGCCATCACGATTTCGCTTTCGCTTGCCCCAACAGGTCTTCGCAAGCCAAAAAGACTCAGTCTTCATCTGTTTTTATTTGGCAAAATATTTTCAGTTATCTTCTACAAATCTACTAGCGAGAAACATTTATAGAAAAAGATACAGTACAAAATAGGGTCCCTAGCTTTGACATAGTGCAACTAACCGTTAGGAAGTTTATGTCTTTGTATTTTGAAAGGTAATTAAAATAAGTTTTTTCTTTTCCTTTAGCTATTTTTTTTATTGACTCATTATTTTCTAAAATTGAAATAATCTTTTTTTTGACTTTATCTTTACACTTGGTTCTTGACATAGCAACACTTGTACACTTTATATATTTTATCTTCATCTTTTTTATCATCAACACTATCATTTCTAAATGTTATTTGAAATGTAAAAAAGAAAAAAAATATTTAAAACTGATTTTCAATTTTGTTCTGTTTAACAAAGAAATTAGATACATCAACTATTAGAGAGATTATTTATTTGAAACTCTTATTTATGAGAGAATTTTGATATTGAAATTAAAAAAAAAAATACAACCACATGCTTATGAATACATCATCATCAGGCTAACAAAGTTTACAGATATATTTTGTTGTCTTATTGATCTTGTATAAAATTTATATATTCAATCCATGATTTAATTCTTTAAAATTGCTAGAATTAATTTTAGAAAAATGAATAAATCAGTTTTGTTCTATTTATATATTTATTTATTAAGCTCTTATAACTATTCAGATTTCAAAATCTAATCAGAAATATTGTTTTTCAATGCATTTTAAAATACTTTAAGGCTTTTATGAAGTAAAAAATGACATTTTTACTTTATTACTAATGTTTACATTTTAACTTTAAGTGTATTTGTTATCAGTTAATTAACACTTGATGTTCATATATTTCATCCATTCTTATGGTTTCTGTTAGCTTGCTTTTGTTAGATTGATTTGTAGCGATCTTATATCCCAAGGAACATTTCATTCTGATAATATATCATGTGATTATTCAAATAATTTCATTTAAATATATCTCTTTGTTGAGAAACCTAATTACTACATTCTTTCATTGTTTCCATTTATGCAAAAATATGTTAGAAAAAGAGAGGTGGGACTGTAAACTATTCTTGTATGATAGTACAATTTTCTTACTACTGAGAAAAATATTGGCATTTACAAACTAATTAGCCACTTTTGTGGAATGATTGTTGTTGCTGAAATTTATGTATAAACTTAACAGTAGTCTTCAGTAGTGAAATGTTTGGAGAAACTTTAATTCAAGATGGCTTTTAAATGAGCTACAGATTATTTTCATGGTTGTATTGCCACTAGTAATGTCTTAATTTTGAAAACTCTTGCTTTGTCTTTCCATTAAAGATTGTGTGTTTAGAAATGTTATTTAACTTAATATAATTGTGTAAGCATTTCAATTGTCATGTGTTGTTTTCTTGGATTTTCATGCACCTTACAATTGAGAGAAACAATTAACAACGCTGAGTATCGATAGATTTTTAAACTGCATTTTTGTTGACATAGTTTCAAAAGACAACTTATGGCAAAGTTTGATCAAACCTGAAAAGTTAACTGTTGTATATAAATGTTATGTGTATATTTTACTAGATATTTGATTGAAAAAAAAAAAAAAAAAAAAAATCTTCTGTAAATATATCTAATCAGCATGATATTAATAACCTGACTTATCAGTTAAACGGTTAGGAATAAAAATAAACATATTCTCTTTCTTTCAGTTAACATTGAAAGATGTATGACATCATGGATCAGTATTGTCAATTTTTTTTTATTATTATTATTATTATTATTATTATTACCATTATCATTATTCTCAATATTATTTGTGGTTAAATATATTTGATACAAACTATCCATGACTGACACAGACTGTTCTACCTCTCTTTTGAAGTATTCCATTACTGGAGATAAAATCTCTACTTTAAGTGACTGTTGGTGATAAGCTTTTCTAACTTGATATTTTCATATGTATTTTTTTTCAAACATCATCAGCACCACTAGACTTATTATTATTATTATTAGTAGAATAAAATCATGTCTACTAACTTATCATTCAACAATGTATAATAGAACACCAATCTGTTTAATGTAGCAGTGATACATACATAAATGGCTTAACATTAAAACTGGCAATGTTATTTATTTTTTTCTTGATGAATTTGAAACAAGAAACGTTCATTGAATTCACTAAATTATCATATCTACATTAAAATTAGATATATAGCAACTTGAAAATAAAAATATTGTAAAATGGTTTCTTTGTGAACTTTTTAGTTTAATCTATTAATACCACATTTTCCTTTTATATTGAAAATCAATGTTATTTACTATGATAAAACCAAAATACACACATATTACTATTTTCTTTCGCATATTATTTTCCCTTTCCTTTTTTTTTTTTTTTTTCCATCAAAATGTAATATTTTCTGATGAAAACTATCCTTCCTATTACAATATTTTTGTTTTGAAATATAAGTGAATATTATTATTTATTCTTTCTTTCCCTTTTTTTTCCTTCTTCAATAATCCTTTTTTTTTTACATCCATTGCTCCAATGTCTGCATTACAATTACTGCAAAAACTTTACTTTCTACTAAAATAATTTTATTGAAAAATTATTTATTTAAAATAATGATGATAATATACAAATGAAAACAATTCAGATTTTAAATTATAAGTGAACAGTCTAGATTTGGGGAAAATTTCATAAAACTGCTAATGTTATCTTTTTTTTTTTTTTTTTTC
>NC_068983.1:15370575-15372653 GCF_001194135.2 Octopus bimaculoides | reverse complement strand
TATTAATTTGAAGCGTTAGATTTTCATTTATATTGTTTATTGTATGCCAATCATCATTCGAATATTTGGATTACTTTTTAAATGTAAAACTTTGTGAAAAAAAATCATTTGGAAATATACATTAACATTAGGTTTGTTAACATTTTTAGCTTAATTCTTTTAAAATTAGAAATTTGGTAGATCATAAACAAATGATTTTATTGGTACTTATTTTATGTAATAAATTTTTTCAAAATATATGTTAAGGATTTGAGTGAAAAATCTGCCATTTCATATCTCCAGTTTTGATTCACGTTTGTATAATAGTTTTCCTCTGTATATTGCCTTATACTAGAAACATTGAGCCCTTTACTGTTTTACTTCAATTTCTAAAGACAAGTTCTATTTAGGGGGATGTCATAGTTCTTTGTTCTAAAATAGTTGTAACTTCATATAAAATTCAATACTGCATATTGAGAATGTTACAAAATCCAAGTGATGCAAATTACTTCTTAAAATATATCTCAGATTATTGAACTGTTATGCAATTCTTAGATTGGATTAGTTTCAAGAAAACTATTAATTTACTCTCATAAACCTGATAGCAATGAGTTTCTTTCTTCTTTTAACCCTTTAACATTTAAACCGACCATATCTAGCCTGAATATTCTGCCTGTTTTATGTTCAAACCAACCAGATCTAGCTTCTCACACCTGCCTTACAATGTTACTGTAAAACTAATTATGCCATCAAAATCTCAGACCTGTTGAGGCAAGTGAAATCAAATTAAATCCGACGACTGGCACCCATGCCAACGTCGTCCCCTTCATTGGAAACGAAACTCGGCTTGCGAAGACTTATTGGGGCAAGTGAAAGCGAAACCGTCAATGGCACCTGTGCCCAGCATCACCTTCCTGGCACTTGTGCCAGATGGCACGAGTAAAGACATTCGAGCGAGATTGTTGCCAGTGCTGCTGAACTGGCTCCTGTGCAGGTGGCACATAAAATACACCATTTTGAGCGTGGCTGTTGCCAGTACTGCCTGACTGGCCTTCGTGCCGGTGGCACGTAAAAGCACCTACTACACTTTCGGAGTGGTTGGCGTTAGGAAGGGCATCCAGCTGTAGAAACTCTGCCAAATCAGATTGGAGCCTGGTGTAGCTATCTGGTTTCACCAGTCCTCAGTCAAATCGTCCAACCCATGCTAGCATGGAAAGCGGACGTTAAACGATGATGATGATGAGATAATGCACTAATTCAGAACAGTGGAAATGAATAAGCCTTACATTTGACAGAGTAATCTGAATGCTAAAAGGGTTAAGTCACTGTTGAACTTATCATTGCAATAAAGTTTGCAATGAAATTTCAAAATGTAGCCTTAAGTTTGCATAACTTGGAAAGTAGCAAAAGTTTTATTGCTTTAAGGCTGACTAGATTCTCAGATGTAGCTAATGAAAGGTTATGGATATATTTCAAGTACAAATGATGAATAAAGAGTGGAAGGCAGGATTTTGGTTTATCAGACTTTGAGCAAAGATGTTCCAGTCATGACTATCCTGTCTAATTGTATATCTAGATCTATTTTCTATGATAGATATGACTATCATATCTAGAACTATTTTCTTTAGATGTGTGCTTTATCTTTTACGATGTGACTTGAAGGTTTGGCCATTATTTCTAGCAAGTTGTGTAATGATGTGGAGCAGTGTTTCTTAACCATTTCTTTTACCTATGGACCTCTTTGATTCCTTGTTTTACTCAGGGCCCTCCTAGCTATTTGATGTTTTAAAAAAATCATATTTTTATAATTAAATCATCATCATCATCATTTAACGTCTGCTTTCCATGCTAGCATGGGTTGGACGATTTGACTGAGGACTGGTGAACCAGATAGCTACACCAGGCTCCAATCTGATTTGGCAGAGTTTCTACAGCTGGATGCCCTTCCTAACGCCAACCACTCAGAGAGTGTAGTGGGTGCTTTTACGTGCCACCAGCACGAAGGCCAGTCAGGCGGTACTGGCAATGGTCACACTCAAAGTGGTGTATTTTATGTGCCACCCGCACAAGAGTCAGTCCAGGGGCACTGGCAACGATCT
>NC_068983.1:15358043-15370184 GCF_001194135.2 Octopus bimaculoides | reverse complement strand
TCAACAGGTCCAAAGAAGGAAAGGTACACATAAATATTATTAGGAATTGTATAAAAAATTCAAAATATTTTGTGTATTATAGAAGTAAAACCAATTTATTACAGATAAATTTTAACAACAAAATCTTATATGGACCCTGGTTGAGAACCACTGATTTAGAGGTTGTATGTTTGCAAACCTGTCGACTTCGATGAAATATCTTTTTAGTTTCCTCATACATGTTTCTCATAAATTCATCAACGTTTAGAAATTCTCTGCTGATGTTTACTCCCAAATCAACATGGATTCCAGTTATGAATATCCCCAGTTTATTTCAGATATATATCTAGGTCTACAATTATTCAGCATGGCATTTTCTTAAAAATAATTTTATCCTATTTTAAAGATGATGACAATAGAGCAGTGATGGCAAACTTATGACACACATCAATAGTGATGCACTTCTGGTCTTTTGCAGACACACACCGAACTTTAAAATAGTCTCCTTGCAATAATAGGATTATTATATACCTTGGATGGATATGCAACCTCATCTTGTTTGTTGTTACCATGTTTTGGCTGATTTACTTTCCAGTCTTCATCAGGTGTCCTGGTGTAATTTTGAACCCAACCCTAGGTTCTCATTCCTAAGGTATTTTTTTGATATTATTATTTATTGAATAAATAATATAAAAAAAAAACAACCTTAGGAATGAGAACCCAGGTTTGGGTTCAAAATTCCATGAGGACACTTGATACAGGCTGGAGAGTTAAATCAACCGAAACATTGTGGTAACAACAAACAAGATGAGAACACATATCCGTCCAGTGTAGATAATGTACAGAATTCCTCTTCTCAAAAATACAGAACAATAGGATTATAAATGAAGTTTAAAGTGCCATGCAAAAAAACAGATTCACTGTCATTGTTATAGGGCATGGTTTGAAGGAGATTTGACTTGTTCAACATCATCAATACTGTTGATCTCACTGGTCTTGAGAGACCTATAAAGGCAATAAGCATAACCCCTTTCTTTGGGGTTATTCATTGAAAATATTTCATTAGTTATGCATGATTCACATACCATAGGTTTTGCAGTTGTGGTGTAGGTGTAGCATATTGATATAATTCGTCGTTGTTTAATGTCCGCTTTCCATGCTAGCATGGGCTGGACGATTTGACTGAGGACTGGTGAAATCGGATGGCAACACCAGGCTCCAATCTGATTTGGCAGAGTTTCTACAGCTGGATGCCCTTCCTAACGCCAACCACTCTGAGAGTGTAGTGGCTGCTTTTACGTGCCACCGGCACTGGCAACGGCTACGCTCAAAATGGTGTATTTTATGTGCCACCCGCACAAGAGCCAGTCCAGGGGCACTGGCAACGATCTCGCTCGAAAGTCCTTACACATGCCGCGGGCACAAGTGCCAGAAAGGCGATGCTGGGCACAGGTGCCATCACAATTTCACTTTCGCTTGAAATAATTCTTTAAAAATTAACTTAATGGATTTAAGCATTATACAATTATTAAGTGTGCATCTTCAGCTGTTTCGTGTGAAAGAAAACAAAAAAAGGTACTTCGAAACCATTAAGGGCTGATCACATCAGTGGATACCACTAATGGTAATGAAATAATTTTTAAAGCACATTTAATATTTGATATGCTTTGTTATTACACCTAACTTTTATTGGTTTCAGTCATTGGATTGTGAATACGCTTGGGGTACTTGAAGGTTTTATTTGAATAAACTGCCCCCCCCCCCAGTGCTAATTGTTTTAAAGTTTGGTACTTTGTCAGTCTTTTACCTAATTTCTAAGTTATGGGGATGTAAACAAACCAACAGCCATTACCAAATAGTGGTGAGGAACAAAGATACACATATACGGAGAGCTCCTGACTGCCAAATCCACCCACAAGACTCTGCTAAGTCTAGTAGGAAATACTTGCACAAGTTGTCATGTAGTGGGATAGATTCCAAAACCAAGTGGTTGGGAAGCAACACTTTGTTAAGTACACAGCCAAACCTATGTCTCATAAGAAGACTTGATTCTTGAAGGAATTAACACAATTTCTACACTTGTTAAAAAAAGATGTCTGCCTCTGTTTGTTTAAACATTTCTGTTCTTACAGCCTTTCCTCATTTAGCATCCATCTTTTTCATGTTGGCATACGTTGGATGATTTGTCAGGAACTGGTAAGCCAGAGAGCTATACCAGGCTCCATTATCTGGTTTGGTATGATTTCTATGGCTGGATGCTTTTCTTAAGGCCAACCACTTTACAGTGTACTGGGTGATTTTTTTTTTTTTTATGTGGCACCGACACCAGTGGGGTTGCCAAGTAACTTGCAAGATGAAAACTGTTGCAATTTTTTTTTTTTGATGGGGGGAGTACTTCACTGGCTCCAATGAAAGTGTATATATGATAAGAGTTGATTTTACACATGAAAACACGACTGTCATACTAATGAGTTGAGATAGGCATATAGTAGTAGTCATCATCATCATCGTTTAACATCCGCTTTCCATGCTAGCATGGGTTGGACGATTTGACTGAGGACTGGTGAAACCGGATGGCAACACCAGGCTCCAATCTAATTTGGCAGAGTTTCCACAGCTAAACATTCATTTTTTTAAAAGTCATTCCTCATACATTTATGTTTAAGTCTCTGACTACTCATTCCATTATATTTCAGTTAGTGGAATATATCATCATCATCATCATCGTTTAACGTCCGCTTTCCATGATATATATATATATATATATAGTTTTAGGGAAAAGAACCAAGGTTCCTGAACTCATCGATGAAAATCCATTGTCACATATAGAAAAAATTAATAATTAAAAGCACAATAAAAAAGTATAATATAATACAAAGTAAATATCATAAGATCAAGATAATATTAGCTTGATCTTATGATATTTACTTTGTATTATATTATACTTCTAATTATAAATTTTTTTCTATGTGACAATGGATTTTCATCGATGAGGTCATGAACCTTGGTTCTTTTCCCTAAAACTATATATTTATATATTATACTGTGAAGCTTAATTTAATTTTAATTTTTGATAAATTGATTTTAAAGAGTTTTTACCTGTAATTTTGGATTTTATCCCTGATATTATTATTATATATATTTTTCTCAACCTTGATTTAATAAGAAATGATTCTTCCATCATGCAACACACAATAATACAGTAGTCAGGTGGAAAAATTGGGTTCTAGAACATATGCTGTTAGGCCAAATTTTTTATTCTTTTACTTGTTTCAGTCATCTCACTGCGGCCATGCTGGAGCACCATCTTTAGCCGAACAAATCGACCCCAGCACTTATTCTTTGTAAGCCTAGTACTTATTCTATCAGTCTCTTTTGCCGAACTTCTAAGTTACAGGGGCATAGACACATCAACATTGGTCGTCAAGCGATGGTTGGAGGACAAAAACACACACATATATATATACAACAGGCTTCTTTCAGTTTCTGTCTTCCAAATCCACTTACAAGGCTTTGGTTGACCCGAGGCTATGGCAGAAGACACTTGGCCAAGCTCCCACGCAGTGGGACTGAACCCAGAACCATATAGTTGGGCAGCAAGCTTCTTACCACACATGCCATAAATTATTTAATATAATCTGTGATTTAGGCCAGTGTAGTTTCTTTCTTTATAGTATTTTCTGTGAACAGTTCGTTCTTAATTTCTGCATCAATGCATTTTGTGCTTGTAATCTCCGTTGGATAAAATATGAAGACAGCAAACTGGATATGCAGGGCATATCTTTTTTTGAACAAACATTTTTACAATTAAACTATAGTTTTTTTATCTTGAGCCAGTGCCGCTAGACTGGCTCCTGTGCAGGTGGCACATAAAATATACCATTTCGAGCATGGCCGTTGCCAGTACCACCTGACTGGCCTTCGTGCCGGTGGCATGTAAAAGCACCCACTACACTCACGGAGTGGTTGGTGTTAGGAAGGGCATCCAACTGTAGAAACTCTGCCAAATCAGATTGGAGCCTGGTGAAGCCATCTGGTTCACCAGTCCTCAGTCAAATCGTCCAATCCATGCTAGCATGGAAAGTGGATTTAACTGAGGACTAGTGAACCAGAAGGCTCCAATCTTATTTGGCAGAGTTTCTACAGCTGGATGCCCTTCCTAACGCCAACCACTCAGAGAGTGTAGTGGCTGCTTTTATGTGCCACCGGCACGAATGCCAGTCAGGCAGTACTGGCAACGGCCACGCTCAAAATGGTGAATTTTACGTGCCACCTGCACAGGAGCCAGTCTAGCGGCACTGGCAACGATCTTGCTCGAATGTCTTTACACGTGCCACCGGCACAAGTACCAGGAAGGCAACGGTGCCATCAAGATTTCGCTTTCGCTTGCCCCAACAGGCCTTTGCAAGCTGAGTTTCGTGTCCAATGAAGGAGACGCTGTTGGCATGGGTGCCAGTTGTCGAGTTTAGTTTGATTTCCATTTCACTTGCCTCAACAAGTCTTCGCAAGTGGAGTTTAGTGTCCAAAGAAGGAAAGGTACGCATAAGTGGGCTGGCTACACCCCTGGCAGAGGCCTTGGATTCAGGTCTCACTTGGCTTGCCGAGTCTTCTCATGGAATTGAAAGAAACACAGAGCATCTCAAAATAAATATGGTAATGAAAGGGTTAGAAAAAATACAATGAGTGCTTCCTTAACCTTGCATTTGCTTTTACATCCTGCTTTTCACAAACTTTTGCCAGCAAGTCACCAGCTTCTAACAGGTTTCAATTTCTGTTTGATCGATAAAGTTATATGCTTCTTTGAATTATTATTATCCCGTAAAGCTGAAAGATGCTTAATTGTTGAAATATCAATGCAAGTTGCAGAGCAGCACAAGTTTTGTATGTTGTGATTTCTGTCACAGTGTGCATTATGCTAAACCTTCTAGTCTGGCATAAGTATTACTAAAAAATAAACTCCTAGGTGTAGGAGTGGCTGTGTGGTAAGTAGCTTGCTTACCAACCACATGATTCCGGGTTCAGTCCCACTGTGTGGCACCTCGGGCAAGTGTCTTCTACTATAGCCTCGGGCTGACCAAAGCCTTGTGAGTGGATTTGGTAGACGGAAACTGAAAGAAGCCCGTCATATATATGTATATGTTTGTGTGTCTGTGTTTGTCCCCCCAGCATCGCTTGACAACTGATGGTGGTGTGTTTACGTCCCCGTAACTTAGCAGTTCGGCAAAAGGGACCAATAGAATAAGTACTAGGCTTACAAAGAATAAGTCCTGGGGTCGATTTGCTCGACTAAAAGGCGGTGCTCCAGCATGGCCGCAGTCAAATGACTGAAACGAGTAAAAGAGTAAACTTAAGGCTATTTTGACCTGGTATAATCTTTATTTCTGAGTATTTATTAGTAGATTAAGAAACTAAATTATGATCAGATTAAGTTATGAAACTGCAAATCAGAATTATAAAGAAAACCAGTTTCAGTTAATAAATTCTCAATGAATTTATGTATAAAACTTCTCACCATGAAAGCACGCTGCCGATGAGAGTGTGAAAGTGAATAAGAATAACATGCTGAATATAGATATGTAAAAATTTTGATAGTTGTCATAGAGAATTTAGTCTCTCTCTATCACCTTTTAACAGCATTATATATGAAGAGACATTAGAACAATTTTACAACATAATAAAAATAAGTTTTATTGTTCTGATGATGCTTGGTTTCACAATTCCTGTCATTCAGCTTAGCAGCCACTGATTAAGTTGTAGTTGGTATTGGAAGGTTAAGGGCTTCCTTGATGCCTGCCAGAGAAGCAAGTAGCTATCACCATCGAAGGCATTGTGGTGAAGAGTGCTTCGTTGAGGAGTGAGGAGTTGTCATGTAGAAGGTCTGTCCTCAACTCTCTGAGAAAATGAAACTCACTGTTTTAGTACCAGTTTTACTACGCATGCGCAACTTGAGGGGCTTCCGGTGGTGAAGTCCCTTGCACATGCGCTGAATAGTACTTCCTCAATGGCGGCTATAATTTCGCGCCACTACAGATAAAAGCTGCGAGAATAAATAAATAAATTGGAACAGTAAATGAATTCAGAGGCTGCTTAAGGGGAATAAGGTAGTGCTAGAAAGAAAGGGTAAATTTTCTAAAGAAGATTGTAAAAGTGAATAACCAGGATGTATATTGGTGAAGTGATGCTTGTTTCAATCTCTCATTATACCCACCAACCATCCTCTCAGCATATTTCATAATACAGCTCGCTGTATGGTATGTAGTGCTAGCTCAGAACAACTGCCACATTATTTCATAACAGGACAGAAAAATTAATTTTCCATTGTGAGATATATTATTGAGAAGCTTCATGTTTAGAATGAATTTACTGCCTTTGGTAGGTAGGTACACAACACTATCCTAGCACAGCCAGAATATATGTCTCTACAACATTGGTAATAAAAGGTAATGGTGGAAGTCAATGCTAACAGTCACTCTCTTCTACACAGATTTTGTATGGTTTATCTGATATCTGGTTTAACAAGGGTGGACTATCTATTTAAAAACAGTTTGGTTCAGCCCCCAACTGAAAGTTTTGTAGGTTTGTTACAGGAACCAAATCTAGCTCTCTCTCTCTCTCTCATATGTATAGTTATATACATACAAAACAAGAATGAGAATAGAAAAAAATCACATACCGTACATTACCAACGATCATTTCAGTTTGCTAACATATTTAGATATGGAAAAAAGGTATTTTTTTCAGTATCTTTTTATACCAGTCAATATATACTAAAATGTATGGTAACAATGTTCTCAAAGCAATCCAAAATGGGCTAAATTCAAAGTGCTTTATAGCTGTCTGGTTGAATTTATTAATCCCTTTTACTTCTTATCATATATGTATTTATATACACATAAATATGTAACATATAGTATAATTATAAGCAGGGCAAATTTTAGCCATTTCTCCGCAGACTGAAAAAAAATGACGAACAACCTTTATCGATTATATATATATGCATATATACATACATATATACATGCATATATGGGTACAGGACATAAAAAAAAAAAATGTTAAACACAATGAGAAACGTAACATAGAAAACTTTTCTTGAACAACGAAAAAAACAGAGAAACGAGACATGCAACATAAAGAATATACCCCTTCGTCAGTTGTCCCTGTTTCATCTACTCCGTGTTTCGAAAACACACACAAAACAGGGGTTTCTGCATACTGCTTGTCTACCAAATTTAACTCAGAAGGTATTGGTCAGATTGAAGATATAGACGAAAATGTACCCAAAATGCTGTGCCGTGAGACAATTCAAAACCAGGTGGTTGTTAAGCTAACCTTTTAAACACTATGGCTTTGCTTGCATCCATAAAAATTTGGATAATTCTGAAGAATAGCAGAAATAATTTCTTTTGATTAGATAGGCAAGTTGGTATAATATCTACCAGTAGATATTTTAATGATTCTGAACAAGTGAAGAACAAAGTTATTTCTGGCCAAGTTTAAGCTGAACTCAATAAGGCTTAAAAAAAAAAACGTTGTTCCATTTGTAGTGTCAGCATTATTTTTCACTGCAAACGTGATGAATAAAAATGAAGATAGTTACATATATAAGGTATAATTTAATATTGATATTATACATGATCATAACTTTACCAATTCATGAGAGAAGATAGTAAACTTATGACATTCATACTGTTCACCAAAAACATTAGCAACATAAGTGAAGTTAAATGGTTTCCACCAGAAATTGTAATGGGGAGGAGGTGGTTTGTCATAGACTTGGCTCATTAGAAGCTTGCTTTTATCTTTATAAAAGATTGCCACATTACTGCTGCATAAGATGGCTTCATTTTCTTTATTTCCCAACAGTAAAGATATCATAGTCGATTTCTAGTAGAGAAGAGCCATCAGTGACGTCCATGTTTTCATCCTGGACAAAATGGAGAGTAAAAAACGAAAGCGAAATTAAAATATATATAAATTTTGCATATTATACATATGAAATTATTAAGTATACAAAATGTAGCTGAATAACTTAATCTTTCTATTAATATTCATTTGTTACTGAATAGACATGACTGAATGCAATCCAATTGTGACATTCTTGTCTTTTTAATGACTTGTAGGGATGCAGTATTTTGTTATACTTTATAGTATATACTAAGTTTGTATATTAAACATTTGTATAAGTCAATATCGTGTTCTACTGTGTTAGCAGTGCACTTTACATCACTTGTTAAGATTATCTCTACAAATATTCTATAGAAATTATGACCAGCTCTGATTTTTGTTATGTTTTGTATCCGAGACATATCCTGTCTTTTTGTATATTGAGGACTATATATTTTTTTTTTTTTTTTTAATGGTTTAATCAAAGAAGGAAAGGCAGTGTCATGGCCACTTCCATGAGCATGGAAGAAAAAAACAGGAAGTTATCTTCAGTTCAAAGGCCTGGCCTGAATTCATGCAACAGAATTAGCATAGCTTAGGTCTGTCATGAGGCCTAGGACTCATAAGTCTGGAACTTAAACTGGTTTCTATGTCATATAAATAACAGAGATTACAGGACTGCCTCCTGAACGGGACACCAGTCCTTTGCAGGGTTAACTTCTCATTTACAGCTGAGTGAACTGGAGCAACATAAATGTATTTTGCTCAAGAGCATAACACACCACCTAGTCCAGAAATCGAAACCTTAATCTTATGATTGTGAGTGCAACACCACACCTGCTAGGTCATGCACCTTGACTGGTAACAGAGTGGCACCTTGGGTCAAGAGATGGTTTTAAACCAGAAAACAGTTGAAGTTTACCATACAAGAATAAGGTGCCCATTGGTTAACTTCTGCATCCAGCTGACACTGAAGACCTTTTGGAAAACCTGAGTATAGTAGCCATTTAGGGACTTAGCCATGAACTTAGTCAAGATCCAAGTTTCACACCCTTAAAGAAGGATTGTCTTGATTGCTGTTACAAAATATCTCCTTCAAATTTTACCCTACCATCTTAAAAATGGATGAATATACTTGATAAAGAAGTTTGTTCACTTGTTCATTTTACATTTGTTTTTCTATGCTGGCAGCAACTTGAGTGACTGCATAAAGAATCTGAGTCTTTGAAAAAAGAACTTCATTTAGTATGGCTTCAGTACACCTCGCTGAAAATACTATAACTTAGTATTGTAGTGGCGCGAAATTATGGCAACCATTAAGGAAGTACAATCTACGCGTGCGTAAGGGACTTGCCTTCCCGGAAGCCCCACAAGTGCACATGTGTAGTAAACCAGTACTTAAAGCGTTTCGTGCGTTTTCTAAGCCTCTTTAGCATGATGCCTTTGATGTAACAACAACTTGCTCTTCTCAAATGCCCCAACAAAGCTCTTAATATCTCCAGATGCTGATTACAAGTTAACCAGCGGCTACCAGGATGAATGACACAGGTTTTGTAAAGCCAAGCATCACCAATATAAAACTTATTTTTATTATATTGTTAATTGTTCTACTGTTTCTTAATATATAATTTTGTTAAAAGGTGATAGAGGGAGACTAATGTCTCTATTGCTACTATCAACCTTTTACAGTATCATAGTTTAGCCGAGAAAGTGACTGAACATCTAAGACAAGGGCCAGCAACAGGTGGGCCATTTAAATGTTCTCATTGAGACTCAGGCCTTTTCTAAATTAAAAAATTTTAATGCATTTGTGGGTCATTGAGCAGTTGATGACCATCAAATAATCTTTTGTCTCACAATTTGTTTAAATTTTGTTTACATAAGGATTGCCAGTAATGGAAAGGATGTTACAGGCTGGGATACATTTATATATAAAATACGATATAAGAAACAACTGGGTCATGGAAAAAATGTTAAAGGTATCCAAAGTGGACCGTTACAAAAAGTAATCGATCTAAGGGTATTGAATGATAATATCCTCAGGTCCTGATTGGGTAAATCTATGATGAAAGGCAATCCAACCAGCATGGAATGTTCAAGCTGCCATTTTCTTAAGACATAGTGTGCCATAGAATACACCAGTTTTGAAGCCCCCTGAAAGGGCCATGGATGCTGTTTTTGCCCCTCTGACTAAGCTACAGAAAAGAAATTCCATTTCCAGAAACCTTATTCCAATCATTTCAAACACTTAGATGCATTAACAACATATGAGACATTACAACACATAAATGTATTGTTGTTGATGAGTTGGCTAAGACAGCAAACTGGCAGAATAATTAGCATGCTGGACAAAGTGCTTTGTCGCATTTTCTCCAGCTTTATGTTCTGAGTTCCAATTCCACCAAAGCCAACTTTGCTTTTCATCTTTTCAGGGTTGATAAAATAGTACCCGTTGAGCACTGGGGTTGATGTGATTGACCAGCTCTTCTTGTACAAAATTCCACGCCTTGTGCCTATAGGAGGAAGGATTATTATTATTATTATTATTACTTAGCTCCATATAAGCCTTCGTTGAGTAGACCTATAATCAAAAGGTTTCCAGCTGTGGCCATCCAGTTTTCTTTTCAGGAACACTGTATCTACTACTACTACTACTGCATTATTCAATGTGTCCATCTTTTTCTTTTTGTAATATGGTAGGGTGTGATTTGAGAGAGATTTTAGGCTGGTTTTTTCGATCAGGTCAAATAACAGCATAGAGAACAGAAAACATTCAGTGAAAATGGAAGAGGCAAATTGGAGATTTTCAGTAAAAACCAGTGTTAAGACAGACAAAAGCAAAAATGAAATGAAGCAAATTTAACCCTATAACACCTATCAGTAATGATTCTTGAAACGTTAATCAACATTATTGCATGTAAGCAATTATAATTTTGGCAGTTCATTAGTCATACTTTTTAGACTTGCCAATTACTTTTTACTACATATTGATAATTTGGGTGTTTTAAGGTTAAATTTACATCACTGGAATTGATTTAAAATTGAATGCAAGTGTAGAAATCTTACTGGAAAGTTTTCAGGAAAAATAAGTTTTGCAATATTTTCTAATATTTCAGGTGCTTCCTCTGAAAATAAGGAAAATATGCTTATTTTAAAAAAATCAAAAATGAGAAAACAAAGAAAAATCTACTTTTATTACCATAAGCACAGGCATGGCTGTATGGTAAGAAGTTTGCTTCCTAACCACAGAGTTTTGGGTTCAGTTCCACTGTTTGGCACCTTAAGCAAGTGCTTTCTACTATAGTCTTGGGTTGACCAAACCCTTGTGAGTGGATTTGGTAGTTGGTATGCATATGTATGTGCATGTTTGTGTCTGTCACCCATTGATTAGATCAATGGGTGACAATCCTGTCTTTTAGAATTATCTGGGACTCCATTATAATGGTATTGTTCTTATAGATGCAGGTTTTCATACTGCCAACTGAACAACTGTCAACTAATGAACCTCCATGTGGTTACTTAAACATACTAGAAATAGCAGTCTAATCTTTTTTTGAACACACTCTAGTATGTTGAAAAAAAGAACACATGGATAATATAGTCAGGGGTATATTAAGTCTTAAAAAATATATTTTAAAAATATAGAAGGGCATGGCTGAAATGCTGGATAAAATTGACTCGAAACTAATTTACAACAAAAACACATTGACTCAAAAGCAAATTTTGTCACAACTTCCATTTTTTATAAAATGAATAATGAAATATAATATGATCTTTTAAGTCTCATTACATTTGACCTGTGAAATACTGTATAGGTTGTCAAACAAATAGCTGACAAGGCAGTAGATCCTGTTTTGTAAGTAAAAGGAACGTATGTAAGTAGAGTTATGTGCTGTAGTGTTGAACTCAAAACAATGGCTGTAGTGTCTTGTTAACTTAAGACCATATAACCTGTATTTTACCACTTTAATATATCAGAGTTTCATGCTCCGTTGGATGTGTAATGTCAATGTGAATACCCGTCAGAGTGTAAGTATCTTGAGAGAAAAGCTGAACATTAGAAGCATCAGTTGTGGTGTGCAAGAGAGACGATTGCGCTGGTATGGACATGTGGTGAGAATGGATGAGGATAGCTGCCTGAAAAAGTGCCACACCCTAACAGTTGAGGGAACCTGTGGAAGAGGTAGGCCCAGGAAGACCTGGGCTGAGGTGGTGAGGCAAGACCTTCGTACATTGGGCCTCACCGAGGCGATGACTACTGACCGAGACCTTTGG
>NC_068983.1:15345532-15357725 GCF_001194135.2 Octopus bimaculoides | reverse complement strand
GGTGTTGCCATCCGGTTTCACCAGTCCTCAGTCAAATCGTCCAACCCATGCTAGCATGGAAAGCGGACGTTTAAACGATGATGATGATGATTAACACCTTAGCTATGCTAATTGATGTTTTATCTTGTCACTCAGGTCACAAAAAGGTCACGCAACTAACATAACATTTTAGAATTGAATTTTTATACAGTTATCTCTCACCATATCGTGGTTCACCTATTGCGGTTTATTATTTAATCTTACGTTGATTTCTCTGTGGTGTTGTTTTGCATTTATGATAAAATAAATATATACAAATTATAAAACTAAAAACAAAAAATATACAGTACAGTACTGTTTCTATTTCACGGATTTTCACGAATCGCAAGGGGTTTTGGAACGCGACACTAGCGATAGTCGAGGGATTATTGTAAAGTTTGAAAATAGTATGACAATCAAAATAACTTGTCTTTTGGTATACTTTGTTCAGTTTGTTTATCAACAACTCGTGTATTTAAAAGGTTAAGTAGCTACAGAGCTGGAGTTCAATAACAACAACATACTGATAATTATGGCTTTCATATTATTGTACGATGACTAAGTCTTTCCTTTCCATGAAATGATGTCTTGTCAAGCACTAACAAGCATAATGTTTTGATTTCTCAAATATGTGTAGGCATGGCTGAGAGGTTAAGTCTTGGGTTCATTGCGTTCAGTTCCACTGTACAACAACTTGGGCTCTAGGCTGACTAAAGCCTTGTGGGTGGCTTTGGTAAAGGGGAAACTGAAAAAAGCCTGTCATAAATATATGACAAAAGACGGAGATACCTGGGGTCTTTCTGCACTCAAGAGGACCTGTACTCCATAGCAGAAGTGTTAAGGTTGCTCTCCCTGGTGAAGGAGATTGGCCTGTAAGAGCCCTGTGTTGGTGCCGTATAAAAGTGCTCATGTGGTGTCACGTAAAAGCACCCAGCACCCCCTGTAAAGTGGTTGGCATTTGGAAGGGCATCCAGCCATAGAAACTATGCCCAATTAAACTAGAGCCTGGTGCAGCTCTGGTCAAATCGTCCAATCCATGCTGACATGGATTGGACCGTTTGACCAATGATGATGTGTGGGTGTGTCTTTGTGTTCTGTCTGTCGTCCCCCCTCCCCCACCACCATTGCTTGACAACTCTTGTCAGTTTGTTTAGCAGTTCAACAAAAGAGATAGATAGAGTAAGTATCAGACTCGATAAAAAAAATTTTAAAAAAGTACTGGGGCTGAATTGTTTGACTAAACTCTACAAGGCCATGTCAAATTTCTGAAACAAGTAAAAGACTGCAAATGTGGGAGATAGAAATAGCTGATTAAAAACTAGGATTGATTTAATCAGCTAGCCCCATCCTGTACTGCCACTTATCACTTCCTTCTTGAGTTCTTTTCTTTTGCCTTCTCCTCTACACTGATGACATTCACCATTGATCACACCTCTATCCTTCTACATTGTTCACTACGTTACTCTTTGCTCCTATCTGTAACCACCTATCATTCTCCTCACATACTCCTATGAACTTACCCATCCCTCCTGATACTCGGTTTGGATTCTCTTTTTATACTCACCTTCTCATATTCTCTGATACATTGTCACCAATATCTTTGTTACTCACAACTGCTCTTACATAATGTGAAGCAGCCATATATCTCTTCTGCAGCAAGATACCTGTGCTTGTTCATCTATCATACCTCTTTAACCTCTCAACACCTAGCATAAACCCACCAAGCCACCTCCCCATCTACTACAACCCCTCTCAGTTGAGTCTTCTTTGTTTTGCAAGTTACTCGGTGACCCTATTAGAGCTGGTGCCCCAAAAAAGCACCAGTACACTTTGTAAAATGGCTGGCATTAGGAAGGGCATCCAGTTGTGGAAACCATACCAAAGCAGACAATGGAGCTTGACACCATCCTCTGGCTTGTTGGATTCTGTCAAACTATTCAACCCATGGCAGCCTGGAGGACAGACATTGACAGGCCAATGCCAGTGACATGTAAAAAGCACCTGTGCTAGTAACACATACAAGGCACCTGTGCTAGTGACATGTAAATTGCACCTTTACTGGTGACATTTAAAGACACCCAGTACACTCTGTAGTGGTTGGCATTAGGAAGGGCATCTAGCTGTGAAACCAAACTAAAATAGACTGGAGCCTGGTGCAGCACACTAGCTCCAGTTAAACCCATAACAGCATGAAAAACAGATGATGATGATGATATTATATATATATATATATATATATATATATATATATACACACACACTGAACAATACAAATTAGATATCTTTTTGAACGCAGAAACACTGGATGAATTACCCTTACAAAGTGGAATAATTTGTCAACAACCAGCCGTTTGTTGACAATTTTTTCTGCTTTGTAAGGGTAATTTACCTAGTATTTCTGCTGTTCTAATGGCAATTCTGCATTCAATAAAATATCATCTAATTTGTATCGTTCAATACACATTTCAATATCATAGCAATGCACTTTGGGCATGTGTATTCTACTGTAGCCTCGACTTGACCAGAACATGTGCAGAAGTCTGTTGCGTGTGTGTGTATAATAATAATAGTGCATTTATTAAATGCAAGATCAGGTGCATTACAACTCGAAAAAATGGGTGCATTGCTATGATATTGAACTCAGGACCTGGTGCCTTCAAAGTAAATTTCTTAACAACATGACTATACATGTAGATAAAAAAAATTTTTTTTACCTCTGATGTCTTTCAGTTTTTCTGAAACAGTTTTTTTCAGATCTTCTTCATCTTTCGTTAATTTTACATCCAGGACTAGTTTGACAAGACTCAATAATTCTTGCTTATACTCAAAACTTAATTTAAAATCATCAGAATGCTAAAAGATAAGCAAATAGAAATTAATAGTGTGAAAAAAAAAACCCCAAAAAAAATCAGGAATTGAAAAAAGCATAAAAAATTTTTTTTTGTAATGCTGTCTTTGCTGTTGAATATGTGTTCCCCACAGAAACAACCGCAGTGATGATGAGGTTGAATATGTGTGTGTGTATGTGTGTGAGAGAGATAGAGAGAGAGCACACATGTGTGTGTGTGTATAAAAATAAAATAGTTTGCAACAGTCTTTGGTATGTTGAGCATGTGTATTTCCACAGAATCACAGTAATGGTGAAGTTGAACATTGGTAAGGACCTTGAAGATTTGTGTTGTATGCTTGCCAGTGCCGCTGGACTGGCTCCTGTGCAGGTGGCATGTAAAAAACACCTTTTTGAGCGTGGCCATTGCCAGTACCGTGTGACTGGCCCTCGTGCCGGTGGCACGTAAAAGCACTCACTACACACTCGGAGTGGTTGGTGTTAGGAAGGGCATCCAGCTGTAGAAACTCTGCCAGATCAGATTGGAGCCTGGTGTCGCCTCCTGGTCCACCAGTCCTCAGTCCAATCATCCAACCCATGCTAGCATGGAAAGCGGACGTTAAACGACAACGATGATGATGAATGTCTCTCGTGTCTAAAGATTCTATTGGTTCTACTGATTTTAGCATTAACACAAAATCATAATTTTTTTTTTTAGGGGAGGCAGTGATAGGGAAGAATTCCATTTCATATTTTACCAATTCTGGTAGAATGAAAGATTTGAACTCAGAACATAAAAGAATGATACTAAATATTAAAAAGCAGTTTCTCTACTATTTCTACCACTTCTCTGTCTTTTATTTCCATTAATAATATTGGTTTCAAATTTTGGCACAAGGCTAGTAATTCTGGGGTTGGATGAGTTGATTACAGCAACCCCAGTGCTCAACTGGCACTTATTTTATCGACCATAAAGGAATGAAAGGTAAAGCTGACCTTAGCGGAATTTGAACTCAGGATGTAAAGAGATGAAACACCATTAAGCATTTTGTCTGGTGTGCTAATGATTCTGCGAGCTCTATTGCCTTATTTCCATAAGTAATATTGGTTTCAAATTTTGGCACAAGGCCAGGAAGTCCTGGGGAGGTGGTTAGGTTGATTACATAAACCCCAGTGATAAACTGGCACTTATTTTATCGACACTGAAAGGATGAAGGGCAAAGCTGACCATGGCAGAATTTGAACTCAATGTAAAGACAGATGAAATGCCACTAAGCATTATTTTGTCTGGTGTGCTAACGATTCTGCCAGCTTGCTACCTTATTTCCATCTCTGAGTGGTTGGCGTTAGGAAGGGCATCCAGCTGTAGAAACTCTGCCAAATTTAGATTGGAGCCTGGTGTTGCCATCCGGTTTCACCAGTCCTCAGTCAAATCGTCCAACCCATGCTAGCATGGAAAGCGGACGTTAAACGATGATGATGATGATGATGATGATGAATATTAAAAATATAATTTTATTACCCGCTCCTGTCCCTTTATCATGCTTTTATATCCTTCAATATTATACCTCACTCAGCTGAGGTCTTGTCTTGTGGGTACTTGATGACCTCGGAAATGCTGGTGCCATGAAAACAAGCACACAGAATGAAGTGATTGGTATTAAGAAGGGCACCCAGCTGTAGAAAGCATGCCAAAGTAGACCTTGGAGCTTGGCACAGCCCTCTGGATTGTCGGGTTCACATCAAACCATCCAATCCACATCAGCATGGAAAAAAAAGGGTGTTAAATGGTGATTATAATGATGATTATATCTATTTAAAAACAATATTCTCATATTTTAAAGAATGACAAATATCTCTCAATATCTATTTAGGCACAATTGCAAGGTTAAGAAGCTCTCTATGGAACCATGGTGGAGGCGCAGTGGCCCAGTGATTAGGGCAGCGGATTTGTGGTCATAGGATCACGGTTTCGATTCCCAGACCGAGCATTGTGAGTGTTTATTGAGCAAAAACACCTAAGGCTCCACGAGGCTCCGACAGGGGGTTTGTGGCGAACCCTGCTGTACTCTTTCACCTCAACTTTCTCTCACTCTTACTTCCTGTTTCTGTTGTGCCTGTAATTCAAAGGGTCAGCCTTGTCACACTGTGTCACGCTGAATATCCCCGAGAACTATGTTAAGGGTACACGTGTCTGTGGAGTGCTCAGCCACATGCACGTTAATTTCATGAGCAGGCTGTTCCGTTGATCGGATCAACTGGAACCCTCGGTGTCGTAAGTGACGGAGTGCCAACGACGACGATGATTCAGCATTTTCTCTTTCAAAAGGTAACTTTGCCATTTCACAAATATAAAGCAGTAAAATAAGAATTGGACAGATATAAGTACTACTGTCAGTATGAGCAATTAAAAACTGCTGAGGGCAATGTCCCAGCATGGTCACAGACTGAAATCGGTAAAAGAATAAAAGGGATTGAAGTAAATGCAAAGTAAATGCAAATATACCTACTTTATTTAGTTTTGTCTCCCAGTTCTTCTGAAGATCAAATACATCATTGAATTTCTCTGTTACATACACTGATGTAAAAATGCGGATAATTCCTTGAATGTCATTGACAACACGGTCATCTTTTAAGCTTTTCACTCGTCCAAAATCAATCATACGCAACCTTAGAACAGAGTCTGATGGGTCTTGTTGGGGCTGTAACATAACATTTTCTTCTGCAACAGAATAAAATGGATTTAAAAAAAATTAGTTACATTTTTATTCTTAGGGGCAAGGTCAGGAAGAAATGATTATTCTTTTGGCCTTTGCCAGCATCCCCATCCTCGACTGGTGGAATCGATGCTGTTCATGTTCTGTTCTGTTTATAGAGTTGAAGTTGATGACTGCAGGAAAGATGTGATGTTTTCTCGAGGTGTACAAAGACTGTCTTTTCTTTGTTGTTGAAGCAGACAAGATTGGCTCAAGGTGGTTAGGTTGCACATGAATCGTGGTTGAAGACAGAAAGGTTCATCATCATCATCGTTTAACGTCCGCTTTCCATGCTAGCATGGGTTGGACGATTTGACTGAGGACAGGTGAACCAGATGGCTACACCAGGCTCCAATCTGATTTGGCAGAGTTTCTACAGCTGGATGCTCTTCCTAACGCCAACCACTCCAAGAGTGTAGTGGGTGCTTTTACGCGCCACCGGCACGAAGGCCAGTCAGACATTACTGGCAACGGCCACGCTCAAATGGTGTATTTTATGTGCCACCCGCACAAGAGCCAGTCCAGGGGCACTGGCAACGATCTCGCTCGAAAGTCCTTACACATGCCACGGGCACAGGTGCCATCCCGATTTTGCTTTAAAGAAGGATGACAAATGGTATCATGTGTGTCAATGTGGATGTTGTTGGGGATAGTAACATAACAGAATTCTGGGAAAAGTGAGGAAGATTGGTGCATTTAAGATGAAGCTTGAAGTGAGTAAAATACAAGTGTATAGAAGGATTAAAGTCATGCAAAGTAAAGCTTGGTGCAAAGTTTAAAGAGAAAGACAGACTATGAGTGGCATTAAGTCCAGTATATTTGAATTTAACTAGTGTGCAATCACTAACTCATTGTGCAACAAGCTGGTATTGTCTTATGGCTTAGTTGGAAAGAGAAGGCTGCTCCAAGTCTGATGAAATCAATGGAGTTTATATTCAGTTTCAGCAAGCTGACATCTACAAAAAAATGTTCGTGGGAAAGAAAGACTGAGTGACATGGTTAGTATGGGACCTAGCCAGTAAAACAAAAGAGGAGTGATGAAAGGATGAGGGTGGTATACAACTTGCTAGTTCAGAGGAACTGAGTCCAGTACAGTTACGATAGAAAAGGTTGGAGGAGGAGGAGACAGTACAAGTAAATGTCAGAAGTTTTTGTGTATTCTGAATTAAATGAGCATTGAGAAAATTTTGAGATGTAGAATTCTTTATAGGATGACAAAGTATAGTGACAATTAAAAGACAAAAGGGTTTTAGTATCTATCAACAGGAATGCATATCACAAATATGGTAGAAGTAGCACATAAATGGGATTTATAATTAGACTTCATGAGAGTCAAGCAGTGCTCAAGGATAAGATAATTTGGGAGACCCAGCCCACCAGGGTGTAGCCAGCCCACTTATGCGTACCTTTCCTTCATTGGACACTAAACTCTGTTTGTGAAGACCTGTTGAGGCAAATGAAATTGATCCAAATTCGACGACTGGCACCCATACCAACCTCTCCTTCATTGGACACTAAACTCAGCTTGCGAAGACCTGTTGGGGCATGTGAAATCGAAATCGTAATTGAACCAAATTCGATGACTGGCACATGTGCCAATGGAGCGCTAAGAGCACCATCTGAGCGTGATCATTGCCAGAGCAGCTGTCTGGCTTCCGTACCAGTGGCAGGTAAATAGCACCATTTGACCATGATCATTACCAGCGTCACCTTACTGGCATTTGTGCTGGTGGCACATGAAAAAATATTCAAGCAAGGTCGTTGCTAGTGCCACTGGACTGGCTCCTGTGCAGGTGGTACGTAAAAAACACCATTTTGAGCGTGGCTGTTGCCAGTACCGCCTGACTGGCCCTCATGCCGGTGGCACGTAAAAGCACCCACTACACTCTCGGAGTGGTTGGCATTAGGAAGGGCATCCAGCTGTAGAAACTCTGCCAAATCAGATTGGAACCTGGTGCAGACATCTGGTTCACCAGTCCTCAGTCAAATCGTCCAACCCATGCTAGCATGGAAAGCAGACGTTAAACAATGAGGATGATGATGTTGTTAGTTTATGGAACAGAGGCTTGACTAGTTTTCTTTTTGTGCAGGGATAGTGAACTTGCAACCTAAAGAGGGCATTAGGCATTTGAAGTCTTTAAGTGCAACATTCTAAAAGAAGTTTGGATTTGTATGAAAAAAAAACAACATTTTTATTGATTACATAGTATTATTGTGAAGGTCTGCAGCCTAGTGATTAAGGTGTTGCACCCACTATTGTATGATTAAGGTTTTGATTCCCAGACCAAGCAGTTCTTAAGCCAAACACTTAATTTCATGTTATTCCAGTTCATTCAGCTGAAAACGAGTTACCTTGCAACAGACAGGCATCCAATTTAGGGGGAATGTTGTGACCTTGGTCACATATATGCCACAGGCCTGCCTGCCTGCCTACCCAGTGGGGTGGAATCATGTGAAAGCTACAATGTAAGGAAGCACATTGTGACCAGCAATGTATAATGACATCCAATAGTCTGGTCAGTACAATGATACAGTGACATACATATTTCTGCATGGCAGTAAGACACAGGCTGTGACTAGTGAGGATATGCGAAGACTTGAAAGAAATGAAGCCAGTATGTTTCGCTAGATGGGTAATATCAGTGTGCATATTTGATTCGGCAAGTGTCTTCTACTATAGCCTCGGGCGGACCAAAGCCTTGTGAGTGGATTTGGTAGACGGAAACTGAAAGAAGCCCGTCATATATATATATATGTGTGTTTGTGTGTCTGTGTTTGTCTCCCCACCATCGCTTGACAACCGATGCTGGTGTGTTTACGTCCCCATAACTTAGCGGTTCGGCAAAAAGAGACCGATAGAATAAGTACTAGGCTTCCAAAGAATAAGTCCTGCAGTTGATTTGCTCAACTAAAAGTGGTGCTCCAGCATGGCTGCAGTCAAATGACTGAAACAAGTAAAAGAGTATCAAAATTTAGTAGTTTTAAGAAAATGGCACATTAGATTGTCATGAGGGATTTTTATAAAATGATGTCTGAATTGACTTAATCAGATTATTTTTTCAGTATGATACATAACTTTTTTTTAAAAAAAGAAACACTAAAAGGTGTATCATTTATGTAGTCTTATGCAACACTAGAAAATAACACCAATATTTCAGTGAAGTAATTTTTAAAATGTGAAAAACAGATACAAAACGTACCATGTATATCATCATGCAGCCAGTTTTTTGAATGCATAGTAGAAGAGGCTTCCAATAATCCCTCGAGAACATACAGAGAAAAATAATGAAGAAGACTTGGATACTCTCTCAGTTTTCCCATTCGATCATTTATTACATCAGCGAGGGTGACAGCTGGATATAAGACATAAAAATTATTTCTAAAATGTTTAACACACCAAATAAATAAATATATAAATAAAATTAAAATAATAAACAAAAAAACATCACTAAAGTAATGAGTACAGTAACTGATTTTTGATAGAATTCATGATGAAATATAACGATCAAGTATTGATAGCTGATTAATCTCTGTAAAGAAATTCCCTCAAAGTCAATAAACTGGATTGACAAAAATAATCAGTTCGATTGTGGATTAGTGATCATGGTTACAAGACATTTCTACATAAAAAAGAAAGAGTGGCTGTGTGGTAAGTAACTTGCTTATGAACCACATGGGTCCGGGTTCAGTTCCACTGCGTGGCACCTTGGGCAAGTGTCTTCTACTATAGCCTCGGGCCAACCAAAGCCTTGTGAGTGGATTTGGTAGACGGAAACTGAAAGAAGCCCATCATATATATATGTATATGTATATATATGTATGTGTGTGTTTGTCCCCACAACATCGCTTGACAACCGATGCTGGTGTGTTTACGTCCCCGTAACTTAGCGGTTCGGCAAAAAGAGACCGATAGAATAAGTACTAGGCTTACAAAGAATAAGTCCTGGGGTCGATTTGCTCGACTAAAGGCAGTGCTCCAGCATGGCCACAGTCAGATGACTGAAACAAGTAAAAAAGTAAAAGAGTATTCAAAAGGGCTTCTTTCAGTTTCTCTCTACCAAATCCACTCACAAGGCTTTAATTGGCCTAAGGCACTTGCTCCATGTGCCGTGCAGTGGGACTGAACCCGAAACCATGTGGTTGGGAAGCAAGCTTCTTACCATGCAGACACACCTGCTCCTATTGGTAATTTATTTTATTGACCCTGATGTAACGTAAAGTTGACTTTGGAGGAATTTGAATCCAGAATGTAAAGGGTTGAAAGAAATACAGCAAGGCATTTTTGTTGACACTCCGATGGTTCTGCCAATCTACCATTCTAGAGCAAATGACCTCTACTGTAGTCTTAGGTGAAGCAAAACCATGTGAGTGAAATTTGATAGACAGAAACTGTGTGAAAGCCCTGAGGAGGGACTGTTCTTATTTTGGGGTGGCAGACTTAATTTATCACCCAGTTTAACAATTAAAATATATTTGCCCCAGATACCACATTGTGTGATTGAACTTGAAGCTTCATGATTGCAGAGTAAACTTTCTAACCCTTCAGCTGTGCCTGCATCCATGATTAACATGTTTAACACTGTTTTGAATAAATTAGAAGGGAACTTACCATTTTTGAGTATTTCATGATGAAGCTCAATTTTCCCATCAATTTTGTTGAACATGTAAAGATTTGGGAAATGACTGCATCCTTCTAGGCTCACCCAGGCACGAATTTCATTTGTGTTGAATAATGTTAACATTACCTGAAATGGTTATCATAATATTATCTCAGTTAACCTCACATCATCATCATCCGCATCATTATTTAACATCCGCTTTCCATGCTAGCAAGGGTTGGACGATTTGACTGGGGACTGGTGAACCAGATGGCTATGCCAGACTCCAATCTGATCTGGCAGAGTTTCTACAGCTGGATGCCCTTCTTAATGCCAACCACTCCGAGAGTGTAGTGGGTGCTTTTTACGTGCCACTGGCATGAGGGCCAGTCTGGCGGTAGTGGCAACGGCCATGCTCAAATGGTGTTTTTTAGGTGCCACCTGCACAGGAGTCAGTCCAATGTTTTGTTCGCATACCACCGGCACAAGTGCCAGTAAGGCTAAGCTGGAAACTATCACGCTCAAATGGTGCCTTTTACGTGCCACCGGCACAATAAATATCATTATCTTAATTCATAAACTGAATTTTGTTTACTTCATGACAGACATACCTTTTGATCTATAATGGGCATGAAATGATGATGATGAAGCTGATGCTGGTATATTTTATGGATAGATAATAGGAGGGAGAGTAACAGCCATGCTCCTTTTCAGGGCTTCTGAGGACAGTAAGAGGAAGTTATCCTTAGAATGAACAAAGCCAGTTCTGAATGCTTGCAAGAGAGTGGACTCAGCCAAAGTCACATATGAGTCAAATGGTGGTGGTGTTAAAGTCTACCAGAGATCTTTCCAATATCTTTCATCTATCTAATTTCATTTACACAATTTGGGTTGATCCAAGGCTATGATAGGCGGCCCAAAACGATGCAGAATGGGATTGAATCTGAAACTGTATAATTGCAAAGAGAACTTCTTAACAACACAGCCATAACTTGAACCCATACCATCATCATCATCATCATCATCATCATCATCGTTTAACGTCTGCTTTCCATGCTAGCATGGGTTGGACGATTTGACTGAGGACTGGTGAACCAGATGGCTGCACCAGGCTCCAATCTGATTTGGCAGAGTTTCTACAGCTGGATGCCCTTCCTAACGCCAACCACTCCGAAAGTGTAGTGGGTGCTTTTACGTGCCACCGGCACGAAGGCCAGTCTGGCGGTACTGGCAACGGCCACGCTCAAAATGGTGTATTTTACGTGCCACCTGCACAAGTGCCAGTCCAGCGGCACTGGCAACGATCTCGCTTGAATGTCTTTACACGACGCTGGGCACAGGTGCCATCACGATTTCGCTTTCCCCAACAGGTCTTTGCAAGCCGAGTTTCGTGTCCAATGAAGGAGACGACATTGGCATGGGTGCCAGTCGTCGAATTTAGTTCGATTTCAATTTCCCATCCAAGGAAAGTTAGAAGTAAAACTTGATTCTGAGAGTCATTAGGTTAAAGCTAGAGGTGGTTTGGCTTTCTAAATCTATCTCTATTATTACAGATTATTGATATTATTAACAGAATCAGATTTAGACATAGTGAGGCTTGAAGCCATGCGATTCCACTAGAGGCTTTACTTGGCAATACCAACTTCAGGAAACCTGCCAGTCACCTAGTCACCTACCGCTCCGGCAGACACTCAAGCCAAATCGACTACATCCTCGCCAGAAATAGGGAAAGAGGGCGGCTTATAAATGCCAAAACCTACCCTGGCGAAGAATGTACCCCACAACATAGATTAGTAGTTAGCGACTTTGGGATCAAGGCAAAATGGGTGCCCAGAATTAGACCGGCTTGGAGGAGAAGGGTGTGGAAGCTTAAAGACCCTGCAAATGGACAGAGACTTAGAGACAAGTTACTTGAAGCATTTAACGAAATAGAAGGGGATATAGCATCATACAACGTGGAAGACAATTGGAGATTTCTGCGGGACAACCTGTTG
>NC_068983.1:15339441-15343644 GCF_001194135.2 Octopus bimaculoides | reverse complement strand
GGCCTTCGTGCAGGTGACACGTAAAAGCACCTACTACACTCTCTGAGTGGTTGGCGTTAGGAAGGGCATCCAGCTGTAGAAACTCTACCAGATCAGATTGGAGCCTGGTGCAGCCATCTGGCTCACCAGTCCTCAGTCAAATCGTCCAACCCATGCTAGCATGGAAAGCGGACGTTAAACGATGATAATGATGAAAACTGTGAGTCATGGAACAAGTGTCACCGGAAATCATTGAATGAGTGTTGCTGTTGCGACTCCAGTCAGAAAATTTGTGTGACCTGTGTCAACACTATTTTTATATTTTCAGAATTTTTCTCACAAATGACAATCTCAAGATTCCTAACTCACCACAGTTGTCTGGTTCATTTGAGAGAAAGAGAAAGATCTGATCTAGAAAGAAAATAATAACAACTGAACTTAGCAAAAAAATGTAAAATAAATTTATGAGGATTTTGAAGCTTTTTGCTACAGCTTCTTTAGCTTTTGCTTACATCAGGATTTAGTTATTAGCTGAGTGAAGATGTGTATTATTTAAAGACTATACTTAGCAAAACTGTGGAGGTGCAATGGCCCAGTGGTTAGGGCAGCGGACTCGCGGTTTCGATTCCCAGACCGGGCGTTGTGAGTGTTTATTGAGCGAAAACACTTAAAGCTTCACGAGGCTCCGGCAGGGGATGGTGGCGAACCCTGCTGTACTCTTTCACCACAACTTTCTCTCACTCTTACTTCCTGTTTCTGTTGTGCCTGTAATTCAAAGGGTCAGCCTTTCACACTGTGTCACTCTGAATATCCCTGAGAACTACGTTAAGGGTACACGTGTCTGTGGAGTGCTCAGCCACTTGCATGTTAATTTCACGAGCAGGCTGTTCCGTTGGTCGGATCAACTGGAACCCTCAACGTCGTAAGCGACGGAGTGCCAACAACAACTTAGCAAAACTATATTACTATACTGCAAATGTAAGCCAATGCATATATATAGAAGTATGTGTTTAAAAAAAAAGCTATGTTCATTTAATAAAAAGAATAAACACATGTCCTCTTTAATCTAAGATGCTCAAGTATAAAGATGTCATATTATCAAAGTATCTTTATAGGTTGAGCTAGTATACTTTTACTAGGTTCAGCCATTGGACTGTGATCACACAAGAGCAGTTTCATTAAAGGTGTAGTTGATTTCACCAATTTTAGTAAATGACTGATACTTGTTTAATCAACTGCTTCATTGGGGAGATGTGAAATCAACTTGGGTAGGACATGATTCTACCAGCTACTGCTATGTAGAAGTAGATATATGAATTCTTTTCTTTAGCACTTGCAAATAAACATAAATTACTGTTTTCTTATCAGAGATATGCATCAAGAATTGTTTAATTCAGAGGATGAGATATTCAGTTTCTAAGGAAATATACAACATTTTGAACTTGCTGGTGTCACATAAAAACCACCTAGTATACACTGTAAAATGGATTGCATTAGGAAGGGCATCCAGCCATAGAAACCATACCAGAACAGACAATTGGGGCCTGGGCAGCTCTCTGGCTGGCCAACTCCAGTAAAACCGTCCAACCCATGCCAGCATGAAAAATGGACATTAAATGATGATGATGGAAGGAAAATATATAGTTATGTGTGTACCTTCATATTGACTACTAATTCTCTAAGACAGCACAGAAGGTTAATAAACTACAATGTCATCACTATTAATGGTAAATATTTACATATCTTTGGATTGTATCATTGAAAGTTAGGTATCGCTGAATGATATTAGTAAGATATAAACAAAATACAAGTATTGTATGTATGAAACGCAACATTTTTTGTTTAGTTGCTTTACATTGAAATAATATGATTTTAAGTGAATGTTTTTGTCTTCTTTAGTTTTGTATATATAACTTACTGTTTTCAAAGCATGGTCTGTATTAGATACCCGATCTCGAACAACAACTATTTGACCATTTAATCCTTTGCCTAAGATTTCATCCATAACATCATAATCTTTACCTTCTTTGTATGTCCCTGCTAAACTTTTGCCGATCTGTAAAGAGAAAATAAAATAAAACGATTAATTTCTGTAAAAGGTAACTTAGAAAATATTGCAAATATAAAAGAAAGTAATAATTAGAATTGTTCTGAATCCTGACCTAGTCCTATATACCCACACATACGTGTGCGTGTATATGTGTATGTTTGTTGTGAGTGTTGTGTGTCTATATGTATGCACAGTGTTATTGAATCAAGGGTTCTGTAACCCTTGATTCAATACCATTGTGTATAAACTCTGTATTTGGAATGACTAATTTCAAAGACTGTTGGATTTTACTCATAGGGAATTGGAATCTTAATAATGGATTTCCAAATGCAATGACCCATCTTAAAGACTATTGGATTTTACCCACAAGGTATTGGAATCTTATATGTATACCATTCTGCCTAAACAATGGATTTACAACTACAATATCCCTACATTCACTCCCTATTTGCTATCTTATCTAAACTAACTATTACTTAAGCATCCTCTCACAACGTCTCTGATGAAGGCATCTAATAAATATCTTGGAAACAGCTGTAAGACCTTCTATTTATAAATGTTCTATATTATACACAGCCTTGGTTTTTTTTATCTCATTACGAAATCCTTATATTCACATGCTGATATATGACCTACGTTGGACCCCTTATTCACATAATCACCAAACCTGGAGCTTAACTATGGTCTATCCACAGCACTTACTCAGCATTACCTGACACCTCCGGGTCTAATTGACACCACTTTCATCTTTATTGAAACCAACCTTCCCAATCTCCCATATAAAAACGCTCCACATTCCCTGAACTTCCCCCAGCCAAGTCTCGCTCTTGCTGTCACAGCTGCTTCACATCCGTCCTATCTCCCAAATAACAAAACCCTCTCACCGTTTCCATCACGTCACATAAAGTACACTCTGTAAAATGGTTGACATTTTCAGTGCAGACAAAGTTATAAACATAATTTTATTGGTTTGCAGGGTTCCAGGGATGAGATAAGAATCGGAAGTAATTTTAAGAAAAAGTTCTTGAACTAAAGAATACATTAGCCAAAATAATTTACCTCTACAATAAAACTGTTACTGTTGCATTTGTGTAACATACAAACTTGGAATTTTAGTGCTATAATGATAATATATTTCACATATATATCCTTCAAAAATTCTAAGTTTCCAGAAATTTACCAATACTATTTCTGATTAATGTACCATTTCCTCTTTATGACTGTTTTAATGTTCACTTTTCTATCTTTTGTGTTCTAGGTGTAGGAGTGGCTGTGTGGTAAGTAGCACGTTAACCAACCACATGGCTCCGGGTTCAGTCCCACTGTGTGGCATCTTGGGCAAGTGTCTTCTACTATAGCCTCGGGTCGACCAAAGCCTTGTGAGTGGATTTGGTAGACGGAAACTGAAAGAAGCCCATCGTATATATATGTATATATATATGTGTGTGTGTGTGTTTGTCCCCCCAACATCGCTTGACAACCGATGCTGGTGTGTTTACGTCCCCATAACTTAGCGGTTCGGCAAAAAGAGACCGATAGAATAAGTATTGTGCTTACAAAGAATAAGTCCTGGGGTCGATTTGCTCGACTAAAGGCGGTGCTCCAGCATGGCCACAGTCAAATGACTGAAACAAGTAAAAGAGTAAAAAAGAGAGTATCCTGTGTGCTGTGCATGGAATTCTAGCTTTCTCTGTCAACTGTCCATTCGATGGCTGTCCTTGCCAGTCTTTCCAAGGGCAAGAGCAATACATAGCCAAGTAGCTTCCGACATCTAGCTGTGATGCTGTCATGCAGTTTACTTTGGCCAGCTTTTCTCATGGTTTCATCGTTTGTGATGTGGTCAAGCATGGTGCTCTTCCACCTATTTCTAAGGTACAGGCAATGAAAAACATTCATCATATTGCAAATCCTATTCACTTCCATGTTTCACTTACTTTTTTACTCTCTTTTACTTGTTTCAGTCATTTGACTGCGGCCATGCTGGAGCACCGCTTTTAGTCGAGCAAATCGACCCCAGGACTTATTCTTCGTAAGCCTAGTACTTATTCTATCGGTCTCTTTTTTCTGAACCGCTAAGTTACGGGGACGTAAACACACCAGCATCGGTTGTCAAGCGATGGTGGGGGGACAAACACAGACACACAAACACACATACATATATATATATATATATA
>NC_068983.1:15312140-15338602 GCF_001194135.2 Octopus bimaculoides | reverse complement strand
ATTTCATTTAGAACAAATCAATTTTAAATTATTCATTGTTTAACGTCCGCTTTCCATGCTAGCATGGGTTGGACGATTTGACTGAGGACTGGTGAAACCAGATGGCTACACCAGGCTCCAATCTGATTTGGCAGAGTTTCTACAGCAGGATGCTCTTCCTAACGCCAACCACTCAGAGAGTGTAGTGGGTGCTTTTACGTGCCACCGGCACGAAGGCCAGTCAGGCGGTACTGGCAATGGCCACGCTCAAAATGGTGTATTTTATGTGCCACCCGCACAAGAGTCCAGTCCAGGGGTACTGGCAACGATCTTGCTCGAAAATCCTTACACATGCCACGGGCACAAGTGCCAGAAAGGCGACGCTGGGCACAGGTGCCATCATGATTTCGCTAAGTTACAGGGACGTAAACACACCAGCATCGGGTGTCAAGTGATGTTGGGGGAGGGACAAACACAGACACACAAACATATATAAACATACATATACACGACAGGCTTCTTTCAGTTTCCGTCTGCCAAATCCAGTCACAAGGCTTTGGTCGGCCTGAGGCTATAGAAGAGACACTTGCCCAAGGTGCCATGCAGTGGGACTGAACCCAGAACCATGTGGTTGGTAAGCAAGCTACTTACCACACAGCCACTCCTGTGCCTATTTGAACTATAAATTAAAAGGCTCTTAAATTAAATTATACTAGTTTCAAGTTACTGAATCATGGCCATACTGAGGTACCATCTTTTAGGGTTTTTGTCTTGGAAGGAACAAATTGACCTGGGTATATAAAGGGATGTAAAATACCACAAGGTATTTTTGTTAAATGCTCAACTAATTCTTCCACTTTCATACACACACACATTATAAGATTTATTACTTGTTTCCCCACGTTTGCAGCAGCTAGACAGCTCTTCTCCAGCACAGCGTCTTACCACTTATTTACCCCACTGACTTCATTTCTTCCCCTGTCTTCTTCTTCCCAACTGGGTTATTGCACAGTTTCCATTTCTCAAATTTCAGCCATAAGACTTAAGTAATCTCTGATTTTGTGCAGTCGGACTGAATCCAGTAAGACATATTGCAAAACAAATTTTGTAACTGAGGATGATGGTTATGCCTGCATCCACATACAAGTAAAACATATAAGTTTTTTACCATCATCATCATCGTTTAACGTCCGCTTTCCATGCTAGCATGGGTTGGACGATTTGACTGAGGACAGATGAACCAGATGGCTACACCAGGCTCCAATCTGATTTGGCAGAGTTTCTACAGCTGGATGCCCTTCCTAATGCCAACCACTCCGAGAGTGTAGTGGGTGCTTTTACGTGTCACCGGCACGAAGGCCAGTCAGGCGGTACTGGCAACGGCCACGCTCGAAATGGTATATTTTATGTGCCACCTGCACGGGAGCCAGTCCAGCGGCACTGGCAACGATCTCGCTCGAATGTCTTTACACGTGCCACCAGCACAAGTGCCAGGAAGGTGATGCTGGGCATAGGTGCCATCCTGATTTCACTTTCGCTTGCCCCAACAGGTCTTCGCAAGCCATATTTTTACCATATTTTAAAAAATACTTTGTCTGGTGTGTATGTGTGTATATGTACATGTGAATGTGTGAGGTCAAAAATATATTTTTAAAATCTATCCAAAATCAGTTGATATATAAGATTATTATCATAATATGAGAAGATGGGGCCCTAGTTGAAACCAGTAAAAGACCAAAAGAATGAAAATATAAACAAAGAATCAAAATGACAATAATGTTTAGTTTCAGATCAGTCCTAATAGAGTAGACTTATGATGAAAGGCATTCCAGCCATGACCACCCTGTCTTTCTTTCAGGCATGGTGTATCTAGAATTACATTAACCAATGTGTCCTTTCTTTTCTTAAGATAGTATGTTATATTTGAGAGAGATTTGGCTGCTATTTCTAGAAGACTGAACAATCATGTGGAGGCTCCTTCATGCACTCATTAACTTACATATGTATATAATTTGATTGATGTTTCATTTACTTACCATGGATAATATTCCACTTGATATTTCCCATCTTTATTAATTATTTGAGCTGGAATAAAAAATATACTAAATGTTGATTTATGAGTTTAATACATAATAGCAATATTTTATATTGACATATTGTAATTGTAAAGGAGGGGGGGGTCTAGTTGATTAATAGTAATTTTAATGAGGGGGAAAAAGATAAAAGCAATCTTGTTGCTAAGTACTAGGTCAGTCCACTTCTCACAAGCATTCCAACAGCAGACGGTTGGTGGAACATTTAGGATATTGGACAAAGTACCTTGCAGTATTTATTTTGATTCTTTATATTATGAGTTCAAATCCTACCAAGGCCAACTTTCCTTTTCATCCTTCTGGAATTGATAAAATAATGTACCAATCAAGCACTGATGGTGGTTTAACAGCTACCAATCTGTGCCCAAATGCAATGGGCTCCCATGATATACCAGAGCCCAAATTCCTGCCCGTCTGTGGTGTTTTGGCAAGAGGTGAAGTGATACACCGATTGAAATGCATTCTTGTTTATGTCTCTGTAACAGCGACCCCAACCTCACACACATCTCGTGTAGAACCTATTATTCATTTTCTCTCTCTAAAAGGAACCTCCCCCATCAAAAGGGATTGTGCAAAATACAAAAAAAAAAAAAAAAAAAAAAAAAAAAAAAAAAGACTTCTTCATTTGAAATGTTGGGATTTGATTTGAGTGAAATTTGGCTGCCATTTCTAGCACGTTAAACAACTATGTAGAAGCTCTCTCACTAAACCCGATTCAGCTGTATGGCATTTAGTCTTGTTAACATATCTGCCACACTATGTTAATGACTCATAAAATAGCAACCAGACTATAATTTTGGTGGGAGGACGAGAATAAATGTAGCTGGTTTAATTAATGGAAGTCAAGCAATAACGTGTACTAATTTATTTTAGTTAATCTTTATCTTTATCAAGCAAAACTGGCTAAATAGAAACTGTGCCAGAGGAACAGTTCCTGTTATTGGGTGGTAGACTTAATCTGTTGGTCCCTGAGTGCCTTTAGCAAAATCCACTGTGTTACAAAGATATGAATCAGGTCTGTGGTCTCTCTCGCTTTTACTCGTTTCAGTCATTTGACTGCAGCCATGCTGGAGCACTGCCTTTTAGTTGAGCAAATCGACCCCAGGACTTATTCTTTGTAAGCCTAGTACTTATTCTATCGGTCTCTTTTTGCCGAACTGCCAAGTTACGGGGACGTAAACACACCAGCATCGGTTGTCAAGCGAAGTTGGGGGGACAAACACAGACACACAAATATATATATATATATACATATATACGATGGGCTTCTTTCAGTTTCTGTATACCAAATCCACTCACAAGGCTTTGGTCGGCCCAAGGCTATAGTAGAAGACAGTTGCCCAAGGTGCCACGCAGTGGGACTGAACCCGGAACCATGTGGTTGGTAAGCAAGCTACTTTCCACACAGCCACTCCTGCGCCTACGCAGGTCTGAGAATAATTCCTTTCCTTTCTTCAACAAATCTTGATAAAGGACATGGAAGCTACTCTTTTCACTCTACACCATTATAAGAATAAAAAAAAGAAGGAAGAAGAAAGTGGAATGCAAGGCAACGTTGATCTTGGCAAGATTTGTTGTTGTTGTCACAGGCCACATCCTTGTCACCAAACAAACAACTCAAAGGCATTTGAGCCAAAGTTCTTCTCCAGTTTTAGGCCATTTTTAGGATTACATTATTTAAGGTGTCCTATTTTAAAGAAGGAATAACGTGATTTAACCCTTTAGTGTTTAAACCGGCTGTATCCGGCCCAGATATTCTACACATTTTATGCTCAAACTGGCCAGAACCAGCATCTCACACCTACCCTACAATGTCATTCTAAAAATAAGCAATTATATCTTTCCTATCTTGAAGCTACAAAATAATATCAGATAAATTTTTTTTAATGTGAATAAATAAGGATTACTTTTGACAAATTAATCTGAACGCTAAAGGGTTAAGGGACATTTGGTTGCTATTTCCAGCAAGTTGAGGACTACCAAAAATGCTCTTTCACCAGGAGGAGCTGAACACAAACTGTAACTCACAAGCCATTTAGTCTAGTATGTTTCCACCATTCTACTATCTTGCATAATAAGGATTTCTGACATTCCCACAAGATTGTACATTTAGGGAGCAGTGTAGTTGATTATTTTGTCCCCAGTATTTAACTGGTACTTATTTTATTAACCCTAAATGGCTTCAAAGCAAAATTAGTCTCAGAATGTGAAAGTGTGTTATTAAATATTGTAATCCATCCAGCCCAACTCTATCATTATTGTCATCCACCTACCTCAATAATGATGATAATCATCATCATCGTTTGACGTCCGCTTTCCATGCTAGCATGGGTTGGACGATTTGACTGAGGGCTGGTGAAACCGGATGGCTACACCAGGCTCCAATCTGATTTGGCAGAGTTTCTACAGCTGAATGCCCTTCCTAATGCCAACCACTCAGAGAGTGTAGTGGGTGTTTTTACGTGTCACCCGCACGAAGGCCAGTCAAGCGGTACTGGCTACGGCCATGCTTAAACTGGTGTATTTTATGTGCCACCCGCACAAGAGCCAGTCCAGGGGCACTGGCAACGATCTCGCTCGAAAATCCTACGAAGGCCAGTCAGGCGGTACTGGCAATGGCCACACACAAACTGGTGTATTTTATGTGCCACCCACACAAGAGCCAGTCCAGGTGCACAACATAATTCTTCATGAAGGTAAAATAAAAAAGAGCAGCACAATGCAATTTGTGATAGAGACTGACTGTTTATTCAACAATATTTCAACAGATTGTCTCCTTTGGGTTCAAACATATACTAGAAACACAGGAATTCAAAATATGAATGAGGAAATCCTGTGTTTCTTAGATAAGATGACATTATTAGTTTTTTTTTTTTATCAGTAATGTAAAAGTGAAAATGAATGATGTTTTATCCAAAAAAGGAACACAGGATTTTCTCGGAATATTTTGAATTCCTGTGTTACTGTGTTTTTTTTTTTCATTTTACATTTTGAACCTAAAGAAGACCGGCAGTCTGTTGAAATATTGTTCAATCCCTTCAATAAACAAAGTCAATCTTTATGACAAATTGCATCGTGCTCCTCTTATTGTTACCCTGAACTTGCAGGCCTTGTGCCAAAATTTGAAATCAATCACAGTAATAATAATAATAATAATAATAATAATCCTTTCTACTATAGGTACAATGCCTGAAATTTTTGGGGAAGGACAAGTCGATTACATTGATCTTAGTGCTTGACTGGTACTTCATCTATTGACCTTCAAAGGATGAAAGGCAAAGTTGACCTTGGCAGAATTTGAACTCAGAACGTAAAGAGCCAGAAGAAAAGCTGCTAGGCACTTTGTCCAATGCTCTAACAATTTTGCCAGATTGCTGCTGCCTTATTTTTTTCTTCTTCTTAATAATAATAATAATAATAATAATAATAATCATCATCATCGTTTAACGTCCGCTTTCCATGCTAGCATGGGTTGGACGATTTGACTGAGAACTGGTGAAACCAGATGTCTACACCAGGCTCCAATCTGATTTGGCAGAGTTTCTACAACTGGATGCCCTTCCTAACGCCAACCACTCTGAGAGTGTAGTGGGTGCTTTTATGTGCCACCGGCACGAAGGCCAGTCAGGCGGTACTGGCAACGGCCATGCTCAAAATGGTGTATTTTATGTGCCACCTGCACAGGAGCCAGTCCAGGGGCACTGGCAACGATCTTGCTCGAAAGTCCTTACACATGCCATGGGCACAAGTGCCAGAAAGGCGACGCTGGGCACAGGTGCCGGCCAGCAAATTTGGTGGGAGGGAGTAAGTCAATTGCATTAACCCCAGCACACAACTGGTACATATTTTATCGACCCCGAAAGGATGAAAGGCAAAGTTGACCATGGTGGAATTTGAACTCAGAATGTAAAGTTGGATGAAATGCCACTGAGCATTTTGTCTGGCATGCTAATTATTTCTAATAATACTAATAATAATAGTTCCTTCAATGACAGGAACAAGGCCTGAAATTTCAGGGTCTAGGGGTAGTCGATCACCCCCCACCCCTCTCTGCTCAATTGGTACTTACTTTATCGACCCTGAAAGCATAAAAGGTGAAGTTGATTTCGGCAGAATTTAAACTCCATCAACGTTGACCTTCTTTTCTATGGTTGATGAAATAAGCACCAGTTAAACAATAATGATAACAACAACAACAACAACAATATCATCTTTTAACACAGGCCACACAGTTTGAGGGTAGAGGTTAGTCAGTTAAACTGATTCCAGTACTTGAGGTGGTATTTTATTTTATTGACATCAAAGAGAAGAAAAGTAAAATTGACCTTATTGGGATTTGAAGTTAACATGTAGAGTACTGGAAAATAATAATAATAATCCTTTTTACTAAGGGTACAAGGCCTGAAGTGGAGGCGCAATGGCCCAGTGGTTAGGGCAGCGGACTCGTGGTCATATGATCGCGGTTTCGATTCCCAGACCGGATGTTGTGAGTATTTATTGAGCGAAAACACCTAAAGCTCCACGAGGCTCCGGCAGGGGATGGTGGCGAACCCTGCTGTACTCTTTCACCACAACTTTCTCTCTCTCTTACTTCCTGTTTCTGTTGTGCCTGTAATTCAAAGGGTCAGCCTTGTCACAGTGTCACGCTGAATATCCCCAAGAACTACGTTAAGGGTACACGTGTCTGTGGAGTGCTCAGCCACTTGCATGTTAATTTCACGAGCAGGCTGTTCCGTTGATCGGATCAACTGGAACCCTCGACGTCGTAAGCGACGGAGTGCCAACACACAAGGCCTGAAATTTGGTGGGAGGAGTCTAGTTGATTACAATGACCCTAGTGTTTCACTAGTACTTAATTTATCAACCCTAAAAGGATGAAAGGCTAAGTCAACCTCAGTGGAATTTGAACTCAGAACATAGCAGTAGACGAAATACCACAAAGCATCTCACTTGGCATGCCAATGATTCTGCCAGCTCGCCACCTTAATAATAATAATAATAATCATGAACTTAATGAACTTTACTGTTCAAACTGACAGAAAGATAGATGTAAATAGGCTAGACACTATAATGAAGGATTTCAAACAAAAATTGTGCCTCCTCATTAATATGACTGTCCCAATTGACATAAATGTATCTGTCAAGACCTACCAAAAACTGAGCAAATATAAAGATCTTGAAATAGAAATTGGTAAAATGTGGAACCTGAAGACTAAAAAACAACCAGATGATAATGGTTTCAAATTTTGGCACAGGGTCAGCAGTTTTTGAAGTGAGGGAGATAGTCAATTACATTGACTGGTACTCATTTGATTGACCCTCGAAAGGATGAAAGGCAAAGTAAACCTTGGCAAGATTTGAACTCAGAACATAAAGCCAGAAGAAATGCTGTGAAGCAATTTTGTCCAGTGTGCTAATGATTCTACCATCTTGCCATTTTAATAACAATAATAATAAAGAATAATAATAATGGTTTCAAATTTTGGCATAAGGCCAGTAACTTTGGGGGAGGGAATAAGTCGATTACATTGACCCCAGTGCTCAATTGGTACTTATTTTATTGACCCCTAAAGGGTGAAAGGCAAAGTTGACTTCAATGATGATGATGATGATGATAACAACATTGATGATAATTTATTCATATATGGTCAATAAAATAAATATCAGTCAAGTACTGACACCCATATGATCAACTAAATCCCATCCAGAATAAAGTAACAAGAATACATACAGTATGAAAATGAAATACAATAAAATGAGAACCCCCCCCCCCGTTATAAACACTTGAATAATTTAAATTAAAAAAAAATTCACTTTAAATAATAGATTAAAAAAAAATTAGTTGTCTTAAAACAAAAGTTTTGAAAGCAATTGGAAAAAGTTATACAAGACAACATGCAATAATTTTGTGGGTATCTTAGCTACTAAAATAGATAAGATACTCACAAAAGAAAAATTACAAACATTTTAGAAACTCATTTTTCAAAACAAAACTTAATATAATAAAATTAGTTGATTAAAAGAACATGTAGCAACAATAAAAATTGAAAAAAACATTCCCCCCAAAGTATTAAAGTATCTCATTTGAGACTTGTTTTAAACAGCTTTGGAAAAAGGAACATTCCCGGCATGAAAACATTAATAATTTTTGGTTCTTGTCATTTACATACTGCACTGTCAAGCAACATTCATTTTCAATCCCCTCCAAAACAACCTGAACCAAGTATCTAGATGGCACCTAAATGGTAGGATATCAATAATACCAAAAAATGACTCATCAAACTGCTGCCTAATCATTAGTCTGTCACTAATCTGTAAATTGCTATCCAAAATACTATCTGGTAGTCTTTTGTTAATGAGATGGTCCTGGATGAAATGAATGTATGTCAAAAGAAACCAGTTATGTATCTGGATCAATTAGAAGAAATTCTTTAATTTAGTTTCCCATGACTGGTTTACTAAAATACTGTAAGTACATGATGCTACGTTGAACTTCATTAAAACTACAATGAAAAAGACCATAAAGTTCTTGCAGTTGTTAACAACACTATGACTGTAAGCTCCAACCTCATAGGAATATCTGTTTCAAAAGAACAGTACATTTGAGTTTCATTTCATTATTTGCTTGTTCCCTTTTTGTTGGCTAATAAAACACCAATTTGTAACAATACACAGGGAGAGGAAGTGAGGCTCATTCACCATTTCTTCTTCAATCGTACACCACAATAGTCTCTATTTTAAGGATTGTCACATTATTGTTAAACTGTTTAGCAAGAACTTTAAATATCCTTTGGACTGGGGAAATGAAAGATGGTGAGAGTACAACTCAGCAGACTGTCAGGTCAAGCAAATGGTTTGGAAATCTAGACAAGGGAAATAATACAGAAGCTGGAACAATTCCACATTTTACAAATACTTCGACAGTAAAAGTGAATGAACATTTTGACAGAAGTGGATTTAAAAAAAAAAAAATCAAAATAGCAAGAATACAATCCATACCATTAACACATTTGTAGCGCTAACCATAACATAGCTCAGTAGTTCTAGACTAGGGTATGACAGACCTAGACTCCAAAGATAACTATGAAACTCTAAATCTACAATAAAAATACCTTATGCTACACGATAAATCTGATACACAGCAACTGTATACCCCTAAATGAGAAGGCAGTAGGGGATCATTGAATATCAGGGAACAATAATGTTGAAAGCTATTTTTGTGTTTTACAGATGGCCTATGATGTTCCTTCATTGACCATGATCATAAAAAAAGATAGTAAACTGATTACATCCACAAGCAACGTTTTCATAGAGAACTGGATTTGACTTGAAACAGCTAATGTTTAAACCTAAAGCAGTAGCAAAATCAAATACAGGTCCACTAGGGGGAACAACCATAAACTTCTTTCCAAAATAGGATTATTTAATGTAATTCTTGTTGAGCAAAAGGAATGTATGTCCAAGATGGTAGTGGATGATGTGGAAATACATAAAAAGAAATTTATTCCTGGATTAATGACAAGAAATGCTTTGATTTGGTCCCACATGACATAGGTTCAAAATACTGCAAGCACACCATTAACACAATAATGAAGAATTGTCAGATAGTTCTTTTAGTTGCTAATAATACCCCGACTGTTAAGCTCTAATCTCACAGGAAAATCTTTTCCAAGGGATCAGTACGTATGCTTACTCTTTTACTCTTTTAATTGTTTCAGTCATTTGACTGTGGCCATGCTGGGGCACCGCCTTTAGTCGAGCAAATCAACCCCAGGACTTATTCTTTGTAAGACTAGTACTTATTCTAGCGGCCTCTTTTGCCGAACCGCTAAGTTACGAGGACGTAAACACACCAGCATCGGTTGTCAAGCAAAGTTGGGGGGACAAACAGACACACAAACATATACACACACACACACACACATATATATATATATATATATATATATATATATATATATATATATACGACGGTCTTCTTTCAGTTTCCGTCTACCAAATCCAGTCACAAGGCTTTGGTCGGCCCGAGGCTATAGTAGAAGACACTTGCCCAAGGTGCCATGCAGTGGGACTGAACCCAGAACCATGTGGTTCGTAAGGAAGCTACTTATCACACAGCCACTCCTACGCCTCTGGACTTCATTTCCTTCTAGGCTTGTTCCCTTTAATTTGGATAATAAAACATTACAATAGTTTCTAGCATATGAGTCAACTGTGGCAATCACCCACGCAGTATTTATCTAGCCCATATTCCATGAACATGATGCCACATTAAACAGCCCACCCTCACCAAAAAAACAAAACTATATCTGATATGGACGTATAAACTTGACTTGAATAACATTCATGAAATAAAAGGCAGGCCATCACCACTAGTTATACTGAAACGAATATCCACAACTTCTACAATATAGATGGCGAACATCACCTGTATTAAGTATTTTATTGAACAAAATACTCTAACCTTCTTCCTATATCATAAAGCTGAGCTCTGTCCACCACCCCCTTGGGACTTGTAGTCTTGCAAGCTGCATGGTGGTCTCAATAGTGCTGATGGCATGAAAAAAAGGACCCGGTCCATGCTGTAAAGTGGTTGGTATTATGAAGGGTGTCCAACTGTATAAACCATGTCAAAGCAGACATTGGAGCCTGATGCAGTCCTTGGGCCCACCAGATCCTGTCAAACCATCCAACACATGCCAGCATAGAACATGGATATTAAATGATGATGATGATGATGATGATTATGATGAATATACCACAATGTGCCAAGATATTCTAAACAAGATGATAATATCATCTGTATGGTGTATTTTATCAAACAATATACTACACTACCAGGATGGTCACTTGTATAGTGTATTTTATTAAACAATATACCACACTGTACCAGGATGTTCTAAACTAATTCCAAGAAAATATACACAGAGACATTACAACAAAAAGTTGCTTTATCTATATCTAGCTACCTAATTTTAACTGTTTCAGGAAAATCACTGTGGTACTCATATGAAACTCTACCTCTTTTAGAAATGACAAATATACTATGAAATTTTAGCATAGAGACAGACCACCAGAAAAGCATGATAAGCCAGATATAATTTTCCATGACATAAGATGGCGAGCTGGCAGAATCGTTAGGATGCTGGGCGAAATGCTTTGTGGTATTTTGTTTCTCTTTACATTCTGAGTTCAAATTCTACCAAGGTCAACTTTGCCTTTCATCCTTTCGGGGTTAAAAAAATTAAGTACCAGTTGCATACTGGGGTTGAATTATTTTCTATGACAAAAGCAAACTAATTATTGACAGAACTCCAGAGAGTGCATACTAGGCCAAATATAATTTTCCATGACAAAAGTTCACTAATTATTGATCTAGTAAGCATGGTTCTATGCAAGGCTGTCTTAATAGCATTATAGGCCCTTGGGCAATACAATGTACTGGGCCCAATAGTATTTAGCTATTGATAGAAAGCCATAGTATACACAAAGTAGAATTGAACCCCTGGACTTGTGAGGCCCTGGTGTAAATGCTCTGTGAGTTCATGCTTTAAGATGGCACTTGGTTGTGTGGTCAAGAAGTTCACTTTGCAACCACATGACTGAGCTCAATCCTACTAAGTGACATTATGAGCAAATGACTAGAGTCAACCTACACCTGTGTGTGAAATTTGTCAAGAGAAACTCTGTGTGTGCGTGTATGTGTATGTGTGTGTGTCCATGTCTTTGTTTACATTTCACATTGATTAAAAGACCAGTGTTGTTTATATTGGGTCATCCCATAAATAATGCAGATTTTTTCAATTGCATGAACTAAAAGTCGGAGGAGGATGGGATAAACTACCTGCATCAACTTGCTATAAAAGCAGGTAGTAATTTTACCATCTTATTCTTAGCACAAGTTTTGAAGAGTGTTGCTCGATTTGAGAACAGTTATCTTTTTCAAAGCTATGATGTAAGTGACAAAGGAGCATATTTGGCATATTTTGCTTTATGAGTTCAATAAAGGCAACAACGCAACAGAAAGTGCGAGGAATGTTAATGCAGTATGTGGGGATCAGACAATAAGCATAAGCCAGTGTCAGTGGTGGTTCCAGAAATTCTGAGCAGGAAACTGCAGCCTAGAAGATAAGCCCCATCCTGGAAGATCTTTAGAGCTTGACGAGGACGTCCCAAAAATCCTGGTGGAACAAAATCCCATTGTAACTGTTGAGGAACTAGCAGAGAAGCTTGGAATTGGTCATTCAACCATTCGTTGATACCTGTGTGCCATCAGAAAAGTCAGCAAATTGGGTTAATGGGTTCCTCACAGACTTTCCAAGTCTAATCGCACGCAGAGAGTGAATGTGTGCTCTTCTTTGCTGTCATGTCTCATGAATGAACCTTTTTTTGGACCAAATAGTGACTGGTGACAAGAAATGGGTTCTCTATAAAAGTGCCGAAGACAGTAGATAGGGAAAACAAAAACACTGGCACCCCAGGCTAAAGAAGGTCTTCACCCACATAAAGTGTTGTTATCTGTTTGGTGGGATATGAAAGGTTTAGTTCACTTTGAACTTTTAAACCCAAACCAAGCGATAACAAAGGAGATCTAATGTGAGTAGCTTAAGTCAGCACTTGAAGAAAAACGACCATCTTTGGTTTCAAGACGAGAGGTGTTCTTCCATCAGGATAATGCTCAGCCACACACAGCAAGGATGACATTCCAATGGCTGGAGCAGTTTGAAAGAGAAACGATGCCCCACCCACCATATTCGCTGGACATTGCCCCGTCTGATTATCATTTATTCTGCAGTCTTCAAAATCATTTGGACAGAAAAATTATGAATTCTGTAGATGAGGTCAGAACAGTACTGGAAGAGTATTTTTCATCACAGACAAGTGAATTTTGGAAGAGGGGCTTTGCAAGTCTACCAGATAGATGGAAGAGCATTGTAGAAAACGATGGAGAGTATATTTTAGATTAAAAAAGAACTTTGTTTATCTTAATTTTGAAAAATAAAGGACATATAAAAAAAAAACTGCATTATTTATGGGACGACCCAATATTTTGTAGTTTTCATGGCCTGTAACTTAAGTTCAATATAATAAGCACCAGACATGAAATAAAAATTAATGTTCACATGCTCAATTAAATTACTGATGGTGGTGTGACAGCATGGCTACAGTTTCAATGTTAGAAACCAAAACAAGAATATAGAAAAAGTAATACTGAATGATCAAATATATTGTTGTGCAGAAGCTAGATGAAAAGCTAAGAAATTACACCAACTTAGCTGTTGAATTAAAAACATTATGTCAGATCATATTTATTGGATAATGTGGTTGTATAGGTAGACTATGTTAAGGAAAAATATTACAGGATTGTTAAGGTTGGACTGCCTTTGATCTTTGATGTACTCAATCAGGATTGACCTGGGGCTAAACATGTAAAAGTAGAATTTCTTAGAAAACAATACAATTTTGGGTAATGTGGTTTTTATTTAATTTTATCTATTGTTGTTGTTCTTTAGCTTCAGGTCTACCTATGATAAAAGGTATCCCAGCCATGATCATCCAGTCTTTTTAGAAGTATGAGCAATTACATTATCTAATATGTCTTGTGGACATGTAAGATGGTAGGGTATATTTTGAGGTTGATTTTACTGCTATCTCTAGCATGTTGAACAAATTCTGTAAGTATTCTGCCATAGCTGTTGAGTAGAATGGAATTATCACAAAAACGAACTCAGTGCTCCATAGTTCTAGCTCCAGTTCCTAGAATCAGTTGATTCTCTCAAAGTGAGAAGCTAAGTTTTATGGCAAGAACAAACAGACCTATTTTTAAAAGCATTCAAATTATGACCATCCCATCTTTTTGTATATTTAGGACCACATAGTCCTATATATCCTTCACATGCAACAGAACATGTGATTTATCTGAAGGAAATTTGTTCCTGGTAGGTCAGTGGTTCTTGACCCGTTTTGATTTTGCAGTGCACAAGATATCATTAAAATGAAAAAACTACTTGTGCACTTCACATGGAAAGCTTGAAAAATAGAAACTGTTGTAAATTTAAAACTTTAGGAAAAAAAAGGAAAAATTTTGCTTACCTTTATTTTTGTAATAATACTTGCATATAATATTAAAAAAAATATGAATTGTAAGATGAAGCATTAGTATGAATTTTCTAAAGCTGTAAATTATATTAAAAAATCTGTGGTGCATCAAAGAAGGCCCTTGAGGTGAACTGTCTGAGAACCACAAGTATAGAGACACCTTTAATAATACTGCATGGCATTGAGAGAGGTTGAAGAGAAATGATTTGAGTATGGAAGACATTGACGTGCATGAAAGTTAAAGTACTGAAGTACAAGTGAGCTGAAATAGTAGCTGGGCATTAGAGGCATTGACTGATACATGCATGAGAGACAGTTGCCTTGGTATAGATGTGCAAAGAACTAGAGTATAAGTGCTAACAATGGAAGGTACCCATAGCAGAAGAAGCCTTAGGAAGAAGAGATGAAGAGGTCAGAACTGCAGAGATGAGATGACATAAATTTTGGATCTTATATCCTGTCCAACCCAAGACAGCATAGAAAAAATAGATGCTAAAACAATGATGATGATGACAGCGATAAAGATGGACTATACTATGGTCAATAGGCTTTATATCAATTTAGCTTGGTCAGGAAAGGAAAGACAATACCCATGGCACTTTCCAGGATTTCTGTAACTGGTGGGAAAAAGGGAAGAAGACAAGAAAGTATCAAACCTCAGGCAGGAATCCTAATTTGATTGTAGACTACACTAAAGCACTCAAGGACCAGGTGGTTAGATTAAGTTAACCTGACAAGAAAGAACAAGAATGGTCCTGCTGACAACATCCAAACATATACCAAATTTCACTCATAAGGTACTGGTCGACTCAAGGCTAACACAGAAAACATTTACCTAAGGTGTAAAGTGCCATACAGTGGGACTGAACTAGAAACTACACAGTTGTGAAGCAAACTTCCTTAACCACACAACTATACCTGTACCCACTTAGCAGACAACTACAATATCAGATCTGTGTTTAGTGAACTGATCTCTACGAATATTAAACATCCTATAATACTTCGGTATGTTCTATGTAAATTTGTCAGTTGTTGCTGATATATCTGTTGTCAACTCGCAGCTTAGTTTCCACTGAAAAAATATGACATTGCAGTATATCTACATCTTTAACATTGCTGTTTCTTAAGTTCATCAGTGACATTAATACAATAATAGTAATGATAATACTATCATCATTACTATTATTAACATTGCAACCTTCCTTTCCCCAATTTACAGCACCATCAAATAAATAGTAACACTCACACTTTATAGCCTCGACTTCTAAGTTTGTCAACCAATGTCCTCTGTTACTGAGTGTGCTGGTATTATTTGCATGGCTGAATATTTGTTTTTTCTGATCAGCTATTCTTTGTTCGGTGAAGGTTGTATCAGGATATAGTTCTTTCCAGTTTCGATGCATTGATCGCCTGTATGATGTGGAAGAATTTATAATGGCCTTGAAGTAGCAGAGGACAATATCTAAATTCATTTCCTTTGTCCACCGCATTCTTTGTCTTGACTCTGCATAATATTTTCGATGTGTTCTCTTTTGTATCGGCATATCTTGAGCAGACAAAAGGCTATCCTTTACAGCATGCATTGTTGATGATGAATACGAGTCCTAGTAAAGAAACTGTCTAATAAAATATATAAAATATTTTGAGAGAACCTTTTATAACTTCAAGTCGGAGTGATGTTAAATGCATCCAGCTGTTAGGAAAGAATTATTGAATTATTATTGAAGGTATATGGCCTTGTGATTAGGCATTGGGTTCACAGTCATAAGACTGTGGGTTCAATTCTTTTATTATTATTACTATGGTTGAAGCTGTTATTATAGTTTATCATATTTTAAACAGTTTTATGAGAGTTTTTACCACTAGGTGTAATTTAGTGTTTCTAACGTATGCAGTGGGGCTCTGAAAGGGGTCTCAGGAAGTAGCATCCCTGCCTTCCTGAGCTAATTTTCCACCACATTTCTTAAAAATCGTGGTAGAGGCCTTGGTCTCAGGACCACTTGTGTCTAGAAACTGAGGTTTGGAGTAAGCAAATGCATGCTCAATGTAGGAAATCCAGTTCCAAAAAAGCCTCATGATAGCAAAGGAGAATGGGCACCAGCCAGCCCAAAGGTTGGGGTGGGCTGCACCTACCTACCTCAGTTGCTATGGCACTGAGGTAGATCTGGCCACCACCGTTAATGGGGACAAAACCCAGATTTAAAACAATAAATGATGATGATGATGAATGTATGTGCAGAATATAGAATTTAGTTTGACTTCTAAATCAGTTTTGTTGTTTCAACATTATTTTAGTTTTCCATCTGTTGTGTAGAGCATGGACAATGTGAACTGTGTTATTTTGTTAGGCAGGGTTCATATTTTATACATGCTATGAGATTGGTGTTGTGTTTTAGTATTGGCCAGTGATTGCATAGAGCAGCAGTTCCCAACTTTTTTGCACCACAGACTGGTATCATGCAAGACAGTTTTTCATGGACCAGGGGATCACGTGCATAACAAAACACAAAATGCATAATATATAATTTAGTTACAGCATATACAAGACACCCATATTACATATATAATGCAAAAATGCCCTTCAGACTGTGATAGTCAATAAAGTAGAAATAAAATTTTAAAATCTATTCTTTCTTTGTAACCCTGTTTCAAATGATACATGATCTGGTTGGTCTGCAGCCCAACAGTTAGGGGCCAATGGTGTGGAGTATGTGCTGTGTGGGTTGGGTTATATTGACAGGTGATAAATGTGAATTATTGGTGTCTTAGTGCTGGGTATCATTTATGCAAGCACATGCGTTGTACTATTTTATTGGGCATTGATGGTGTAGAATATGCGTTGTGTTATATTATTTGGTAGTGATCCAGCTAAATTTGTATTATTTTATAGGGTAGCAATTATATAGAGTTATTATTTTTACTCTAACTTCTGAGCTCAAATCTCACCAAGAATTTGTGACCTGTTATTATTTAAAATCCTAATCAAAGTCAACTTTGTCTTTCATCCTTCCGGAATCAATAAAATACAGTACCTGTCATATACTAGGGTTATAGTATAGTACATGTCAAGTACTGGAGTTTATTAAATTGGCAACACCCGACCCAAATTTGAGGCCTTGTGCTTAGGAAATCATCATCATCATCATTATTATCATTGTTATTATTACTACTGCTATTTCTTCTACTATTATGCAGTCATTTGGGAGAAAGCAAAAGCGTGGAAGAAAGCATTGGGTTGGCAGAATTGGTAAAGTACTTATCCTTGCATCACTGATATTATCCCAGCCAAATATGGATTTTACCCAAGGTGGGGTAATTAATCTGAGTTTGGAAACCACTGCTATAAGACATCTTAAATGTGAACGGAATTAATAATAGAAGGTAACACAAGTCAGTTCAAAAAGTGTTAACAGTGAAAACGTATAGAAAATCAAAATATATTAGACCAACTTTTAAAATCTTTAAATGTTAAAAGAAATCTATGTTAATCATTTTTTCTCTTTTTTTTCTTATCAAAAGACAAAGAAAAGAAAGGGAAAGATAAACTGAAATTTACTATTTTAGGAGATTAATGAAATAAAATGCTAAAAATAGTGAGATAAATAAATAACAAAATAAATCAACATATTAGTTGTTTTGAATACTATTCTCAAACAACCAGTATTTCTACCTAATTCATTTTCTAGGAAATTGAGATGAACCCAAGTAACAGTAAAGCGCTAGCGTTCAATAGCTAAATTGTGTCAGCCTACAAAAACTTGCCCAAAGTTATAATTCTAACAGTGAAAATTGCTGAGTGAGAGATTATGGTCTATTCAGATATTACCATCCTCCTCCTCCTCCTCATCATCATCATCATAAACAGGTCAACGAAAGAACCTCTTCATGGTAGCTCAACTACACAGGAGATATGGATGCTAGAAGTCACAACCAAATTTCCTAAAATAACACACTACCTTCTTTAAAAAGAATACATACATTTGATAATATGGATGAGGTGACATTTTTGTTGAAAAACTACTACACCCTATCTTAGCCAAACAGCTTATTTCATGAAAATTAGACAGGATGATTATAGCTTGAATGATTTTGATATTAGGTTTGTCATCAAAGTTGATTCGAAAGCTAAGCGCTAACAACAACAATGATGAACATCATCGAGTTTTAATGCTTAATATTTATTTATTCATACTGGGATGGGCTCAGTGGATCTGCAACACTGTAAATTATTACTCTTTTCAGTTCTATGTGACCTCGTCTGAAAAGCTTACAATGTGACATAAACATAGAAATAACACATTTTTTAAATTAATCATATGCATTGATTAGACACATTAAGTGAAATGGCAACAACTGGAAACTGAAACTGTTATAGATTTGTAGGGCAGACATAATAGCAAAAAAAAAAATTCTGTATTTTTAAATATATTATATAGCTCGATGAAAATATATTTAAATATATTATTATACAGCTCGATGAAAATATATTAAAATATATTATTATATAGCTTGATGAAAATATATCAAAATATATTATTATATAGCTTGATGAAAATATATTAAAATATATTATTATACAGCTCGATGAAAATATCATCATCATCATCATCATCATCATCGTTTAACGTCCGCTTTCCATGCTAGCATGGGTTGGACGATTTGTAAAATATATTATTATACAGCTCAAGGAAAATGGACCGTGGTCATATCCTTCGCTCCTTTGCACTGGTTATTATTGTTTAAACAATGGTTCAACTCTAAGCAAGTATACATATGATAAAAAGTGTTCCAGCTGTGACCATCTTGTCTTTCTGTATATCATGGACTACATTTTCCAATGAATCATTCATTATTTAAGATGGCGCAGTGTGATTTAGCATAGATGAAGTGGCTATTTTTCACCAGTTGAGTAAGCGTGAATGTGAACTCTCACTGACGTGTCTGAACATTGCATCTTAGACTCACTGGTGTGTCTGAGTATTGCATCTGATGGTTTATGGAATTAAAAATTCAATACAACTTTTGTTTCATAGTTGCAAGGAAGATGTGGGCAGGGAGCATGTTTCAGAAGGTTTTCATTCTTGGATGAGTGTTTAGCACAGAGTCTGGAAAATGAGGTACAGTAGGAAAGGACAGTTACATTGTTTGGTAGTAACTTACCAGTTGTAGTAACAACTTATAAATTCAGAGTAATAGAAAGAATTGTAGTAGCATTAGAAAAAGTACAAGTTAGTAAAAGAAAGAGTAGCAGTAGGAAAGGGTGTAGCAAGAATATTAAGAGAGCAACAGCAAGCCTATTTAAAATTTACACCTCTTCCGTATTGACAAAGATTTATCTGTAATATTTGTCATATACAGATCTTGTGGGCAGACTTTTATTTTCTATTGTTCGTTTTAAAATACGTGATGTTTCTATTTAATCTACTGCTTTACTTTGGGATAGCCGTAAATTATTAGAGTAACAACTTCTACAAGTGAATTACTCCTTTGTCACAACTTAGATAAGGAAGTAGAGTACATATGACTCATTTGAAGGTATTCCACAACAGGTGAAATCTGTACAATTTAATGTTTAGTTTGAAAATTTATCAACATTAGCTTATTAATAAAGAATTTACCTTTTCAAAAACATAAGATCATTTCTGTACAGGACAGGGCATAATGAATTCTCTTAATTCAAGAATATTATTATGTATATGCCGGTGTATAAGATGTACTTTTATGTACATCTTATATGCCAGTGTATAAGATGTACTGTATATGCCGGTGTATAAGATGTACTTTAAAAAAAAAATTTTTAATGGAACAAAAAATTGCCACATGTTTAATGCAACTGTATTAGAGATGTGATGCTGTGTGGAAGATGAAATATTAAATTTGTTTTTTCCACAAAAGAATAGGGGTTTGTCTCATGTAAGAGTGCCTCTTATACATGGGAAAATACAGTACTTGTTTTCTCAACTCCACCAAAATGTAAGGTAAACTAATCAAAAATAATATATACATACTCAACAAAACATACAAACCTTTACCAGCATTTAAATCTATGTGAAGATCTTCAAGAAACTTCAGTGTTTTTTCAGCTATATGAATAAACAAAAATAGATTTAATTGAACCAATTAATAAAAAAAAAAAACACATTAACAATTCTAATTACAGAGCAAGGAACTACACACAATTAAGATAAAAGAGAGCTTGCATAAGCTAATTGCATTGAAAGGATATATAAATAATTAGAAAGATTAATCTTGTATATGATAAGATGCAATGTGTCCTGTTGGTCATATTGGGAAAAGGGAAACTAAAACAAATGGAGTAGAGTGAGTGACAGTCAGAGATGCTAAATGTAGGCAAATTGTAGTGAGGGGTTTTACTGTAAGTTGCTGGTATTTTAATCAAAATAAAACTGCAAATTTATATCATAAATTATATTTCTTATATCAATTTCACATACACACACAAATATATACATATATATATGAAATTAGATATTAAACACCTTGTTTTCAAAATACTGTTCATGTAATATTCATAAATTATAAATTCTATATATCATCATCATCATCGTTTAATGTCAGTCTTCCATGCATGCATGGGTAGGATGGTTGACAGGAGCCAGCCAGGTAGAAGGCTACCCCAGGCTACTGTGTCTGTTTTGGCAGGGTTTTTATGGCTGGATGCCCTTCCTGACACCAACCACTCTGCAGAGTGGACTCAGTGCTTTTTATGAGGCACTAGCACAGGCAAGGTTAGTTTTGGCATGATTTCACAGCCACAAAGGTGGTGAGCTGGCAGAAACGTTAGTGTGCCGGGCGAAAAAAATCAGCAGTATTTCGTTTACCGTTATGTTCTGAGTTCAAATTCTGCCGAGGTCGACTTTGCCTTTCACCCTTTCGGGGTTGATTAAATAAGTACCAGCTATGCACTGGGATCGATATAATCGACTTAATCTGTTTGTCTGTCCTTGTTTGTCCCCTCTGTGTGTAGCCCCTTGAGGGCAGTAAAGAAATAAGATTTCACAGCTGGATGCCCTTCCAAATGCCAGCCACTTTATATTCTGCATTTTTTTTTCTTTCATTGTAATTCATTTTTCCATGGTTACCTTTCCTTATATTTTAATATATTTTCATCAAGCTATATATTTAAAAATACAGATTTTTTTTTTTTTTGCTATTATGTCTACCCTACAAATCTATAACAGTTTCAGTCTCCAGTTGTTGCCATTTCACTTAATGTGTCTAATCAATGCATATGATTAATTAAAAAAAGTGTTATTTCTATGAGGATCTTTCAAGAGGTAGTGCAAGACTATGTATATATTGTGTGAAAGCTCATTGGAGGGACTGTTTTGTTCTTAGGAAAACATAATCTGTCATGTCTAGTATAACACCACCACCTGGTTTTTGAGTACCTTGAATACAAGTATACATTCAGACAAGGTCTTAGTCTGAAAACAAATTCCTTTCTTCCTTCTAACCAGTCTCAATAGTCATGAAAAGGTCATACTCAATATTCTAAACTTTGTTTCTAATCTTTGGCCTATTCCTACATTTTTACTCTCAACCAATATATATTCTTTTTCTCTTATGCAGTGGTAGAATTGGCCAAGTGCTGAACAAAATGCCCTCATCATCGTTTAACGTCCGCTTTCCATGCTAGCATGGGTTGGACGATTTGACTGAAGACTGGCAAGCCAGAAGGCTGCACCAGGCTCCAATCTGATCTGGCAGAGTTTCTACAGCTGGATGCCCTTCCTAACGCCAACCATTCCGAGAGTGTAGTGGGTGCTTTTACGTGCCACCGGCACGAGGGCCAGTCACATGATACTGGCAATGGCCACGCTCAAAAAGGTGTTTTTACATGCCACCTGCACGGGAGCCAGTCCAGTGGCAATGGCAACGACCTCGATCGAACGATACTTTTTTATATTCTGAGTTCACATCACACAGTGGTTGACTTTGTCGTTAATCTTTTCGTGATCAATAAAATAAATACCAGCACTAGGGTTAATTTAAGCTACAGTTCCCTCTTCCATAATGTATAAATTTGTGCTTATGTTAGAAATCCTGACTTGTCTCTACTGATTCTTTTCACTTCAACTTTCTAAGACTAATTTTTTTAAAAAGTTACCACATTCACTTGTGCCAATGCTACGTACAATGCATTCATGTCAATGTCACATAAATGCCCCCAGGCCAGTGGCATGTAAAAAAGTACCCAGCACAGTCTATGAAGCGGTTGTGTCAGGAAGGCCATTGAGCCGTAGTAACCATGCCAAAACAGACAATCGGTGCCTGAACAGTTTGCTAGCTCCAGTCAAACCGTCCATCTCATGCCATCATGGAAAATGAACATCAAATGTTAACAGTTCAGGATTGCAATATTTCGTAATCTTGAAAAGTAAATCCACCTTTTAGCAAGTAGTACTAATATGCAAGAGTAATGATATACAGAAATTATTGTTGTTTAGCTTTGGACAAGCCCTTATTGAGTAGGCCTACGATCAGAAGCGTTCCAACCATTACTACCTTGTCTCTTTTTTTTCCTACACATAAGACTGCATTATTTAGTATTATCAGTAACACTCAAATTAAATAACCTACCGTAGATATAACACTAATCAAACTATCCTTACTGGATTTCACAATTTGATATTAATGTTTGGTTACACACATAGTTACACCAAAACGCTTAATATCCTTTCCCTTCTTTTTCCTTATCATAAAATTTTTTAGCACTTTATAGGCGTAGGAGTGGCTGTGTGGTAAGTAGCTTGCTTATCAAGCACATGGTTCTGGGTTCAGTCCCACTTCGTGGCACCTTGGGCAAGTGTCTTCTGCTATAGCCTCAGGCCAACCTAAGCCTTGTGAGTGGATTTGGTAGACGGAAACTGAAAGAAGCCCGTCGTATATATATGTGTGTGTGTGTGTGTGTGTGTGTGTGTGTGTGTTTGTCTTCCCAACATCGCTTGACAACTGATGCTGGTGTGTTTACGTCCCCGTAACTTAGCGGTTCGGCAAAAGAGGCCGATAGAATAAGTACTAGGCTTACAAAGAATAAGTCCTGGGGTCGATTTGCTTAACTAAAGGCGGTGCTTCAGCATGGCCGCAGTCAAATGACTGAGACAAGTTAAAGCGAATAAAAGAGAACAAGAATGTGTTGATGGGATTGTAAACTGAAGGAGATTTAACTGCTATTGCTAACAGTTCAAACGATCATATAGAGCAGAGGTTCTCAATTATTCTTTATCTACGGACCCCTTCGATTCCTATTTTACTTGGGTGGCCCTTCATAGCCATTCGATGTTTAAAAAATCCTAATATATTTTTAGAATTAAATATTGTTAGGAACCATATGAGAAAATTGTGAAAATATCTTGTGGTTTGATCATAAATTTTAACAAAATCTCATGGACTCCGATTGAGAACCACTGATGTAGATATGTCCTTAATGCGTTGGGCTTACAGAGGTCTAAGTCACTGGTACCAGCATCTCATTTTTCCATATGAAGTACTTATAATTTCACAGTTGATACCTACCAACATCGGTAAAGAGAGGGCTGTATGTTTTAGGTTTCATAACAATGATAGGAACAATTTCTACAGAAATTTCAGCGTGAAAAATCCATGTTAATCCCACCATGTCCCAGTTGAGACATTTATATTTCGACAAAACACTTTAACCCATCTAAAATTTCAATTCAATTGAAGACGTTAATATTCACCTTTTTGGACTATAAAGATTAATTATCGTTAGAAACTATCCCTAGTTTCTTACTCCTCTCGATCCAAAGGATATGAACGATAAAGATAAACCGGGTACGGAAGAACTATAGAAAAATATTGTTTGATATCTATCTAGTCCGGTGCTGTAGCTGCTTTCAATTAGTAATCGGAGAGAATGTGCAGTATCAACAATTCGCTCTGTCAACCAGTGCAAAATACTTATGGTATGATTATTTCAGAAAATAGTTTAATAAAACGCGTTATTATAGTTAAATAAATAAAAAAAATATATAGGTTGTGTAACATTCTATAGACTTTAACATCAAATTACATTTTTTAAAAATATATAATTAAGAACGTTATCAGTTGAACTAACTTCGAACTTCTTACGGAGAACTTTTGAGTCTAGTCGTAAATTACGTTCAATATCTTAACTATTGACATTTGTCTACGTTTATCTTTTAAGATGTTGTCTACTGACATTATTTAAGGAAATAGTTCAGTCTTTTACAGTTATTTTAATTTTATAATTCCAGTTGTTTGTTTGGTCCCATGTTAGCTTTGGTCGGGCAGGCCCTATGATTCAAGGTATTCCAGTCGCGACAATACCGTTTTCCCTTTCTCAGACAATGTATCCTCCTTTTAAAAGCAGTAGCTTAGTTACTTAGAAGCTGCCTATATTATATGATTCAATGAATAAACACATATTTGTGTGTTGTTCAAATTATGCAATTTCAAGTCTTAAAATGTAAACAAACATAACAATTCTAGCAGACAACTTTATAACAAGAATTACATGTTAAATGTTGAAAACAAAGTTTAACAATAGATTTTTTTTTTTACAATAAACATATGAAATTTTATTGCCTTCACGGTGTTTACCGTTTTACAAAATAAATTAGAAAATTGGACAAAACAGAGAACACAAATGAAAAAAAAAAAAAAACAGTTAGTAAATATATGAAATTATATACTAATTTAAAATTAGTAAATTCAAAAATATCAGGATAAGAAAGAAAGAAAAAGAAAAATTGTTTACACTTACGGTCCATATCAGAGCTCATTGTTTAGAAGTTTGATGCTAATAAACTCAAATAGAGTAAGGACAAATTTGATGTTTATGAAACCAGTTTATATCGACAATCTGTGCACAAAGACTATATACACATATATATATGAGTGTGTGTGTGTGTAAAAGGAATAGAAAATGCAAAAGAACCAATGAACAAACGTAAGGAAATAATTTATATTATAAGGAGTACTTCTCCCGAATTGCACGCCAAACAAAACTGAAAGTGATTATATAAAGAAGCTCGGCGAAATTTATTTCATCATCAGCATCATGACATCACTATTCCTTCACCTCTTCCTCCTCCTCCTCCGGCTCGCAAGAAGTGGCGAGCGAGATTTAAAAAACAAAAACAAACACTTTATAAGCGGCTTTGTAACGTAAGTGACAGAAAATAAAAAAAAAGTAGATTACAATCGGGAATCGAAAGCTAGGTTGATACTTCGATTGATTCAGAATTGTTATTTGTGTAATAAAGATGGATGTAGAAAGTATGTAAGCCGGTATCTATTACTTAAGACGAACCAACCTGAGAGCTTCTAGATCAGGTATGGACAGCCTTTTTCTGAGAAACGGGCCGCACTATTAATAAATTCAAGGTAATTTTTCGTTATGTGTGCCATTCATAAAGTTCCGCGAACCATGTTGCCCGTGACTATTCTGTATGATATTCAATCCGCTAGAAATAGCAGGCAGATTTCCTTCAGATCACACCTTACAGTCTTTGGAAGAATGACACATCAGATAATGAGATAATTATAGTTCACCATACTCCTACAGAGATACAATGGTTACGGTTGAATACTTTTAATGATAGGCCTTTCCAATGGGGGTTGACCTGTTTTTAAACAACGAACACACGAGAGAGTCAATCTAGTCGCACAACCTGCTAAAAATAGCTGTCAAATCTAAGGTTACAACCCAACAGCCTTAAAAAATGACATTACATTATTAATTTTTAATATTATTTTAGTTTAATAGAAACATTCAAACGTGCAGGCGAACACACAATCTTTTAGTTTGTTTTAACCCCTGGTCGTCTCTGATCAAGGAAGCTCATGTTAAAAAATTTTTTCGTCGTTTAAAATATAACAGAAAAAAAATATTAATATACAACGGTAAATATCAATAAGGTTCTATTGGGATTACATCCAAGGTCGATTGGTTCAATGTGTGTCATTAACAATACCAAATAAATGGAATCCTTTATATACTGCGTACAAAGGAGTGATGGATGCGACTGGAATATGAATCGAAAGGCTGGGACTAAACAGCATCACCAGCGATTAACCACGGAAGCTTCTGCGTCGTTTGTTCGAACTGCTACAAAGTCTTGAAAAAATTAAAAATAAAAATAAAAAGGAAAAAAACACACTGGACCATGTTGTCAAATGTATATATGTATAAATATATATGTATATATGACATGGGCCAGTGTGTTTATCTCTATCTCACCCTCTCTCTCAATATATATATACATATGTATGTATATATAT
>NC_068983.1:15309720-15312040 GCF_001194135.2 Octopus bimaculoides | reverse complement strand
ACAAGGGCTGAACACAAAACCAATAGGGATGTAAATAATGATGCAAAGAATACTTAAAGGTGTTTTTTTTGGCTATAAACTATTAGAAGGACTATAAAGAAGAAAGAATTAAATAGACTAGAGCAGGGGTTTTCAAACTGTGGTCCGCAAGGACGACGGGGTCCGTAGACAGCAAATACTTTTTATGGGCAATCTGATTTTATATATGTTTTTTAATCGAAATCTTTTAATTGACAATAAACCTATTTGTTAAATACTGTTAAATAAATAAATGTAAAAATATATGTTATTTTAAATAAAGAAATAAATAGATGAATACAAGCAAACACAGGGAGCAGACTAATGTTTCTCAACCATTTTTTACCTTTGATTCTTAATTTATTCGGATGGACTCTCCTAGAGATACAATTATTAGGAATCTTATTTTAAAAATTGTAATAATGTTTTGTGTATTGTAGATAAATTTTAACAAAATCTTTCTTATATAGACCACCAAGGGCCACATAGACCCTCGTTGAAAACCATTCCAATAGACGAACACAAGCAAATATGTTCGGTTGGTGCTCTTAGCGCTCCACAGGCACAGTTGCCAGTCATCGAATTTGATTCAATTTCGATTTCACTTGCCTCATCAGGTCTTCGCAAGCAGAGTTTAGTGTCCAATGAAGGAAAGGTACGCATAAGTGGGCTGGTTACACCCTTGACATATATATATATATATATATATATCTATGTATATACATATACACACACATGTATACACATACATGCATACATATTCTCTCTCTCTCTCTCTCACACACACACACATACATGTATGCAGACACACATATGTATAAGTGTGAGTGTGTGTACACATTCCTTCATACGTTTCAGCCATACTGCTGTAGTCATGCTCGAACACCAGTATGTATATATTCACATGTGTTTTATATATGTATGTGTGTGTAGTCACATACACATATCTATAATTTCCCTTTGTTCCTTCTTGCTATATGTTATAAATTAGCTCTTCAAAATATTGTTCCCAAAGAGCCATAGGCGAAGCAAAATATATTTTGTGAGATTACCAATTATGGGTTTAGTATTTTATTTACCCTGAGTCTCATCTCTGGTTTTTTTTTTTCTAAGTTGTCAAACATAGCTTTTGAACTTATTCTCTGCTGGAATGAATGAATGAATACATGTATGCACACACAGTGTGCGAAGAGTACTTGAGGACAGTTATTGTTTATATAATGCTCTTCAAACCAATTAAAAAGATTATATTTCTTTCCAATCCCCTATGGCAGATAAAATGCTAACACAAGAAATGACAAGACATGTAGTCATTGTTGTCATATGTGCAGAACGCAGCAATTTAGAAATTGTTCAGATGAAATTGAAAGCCTCTAGAGGGAATATTTCAATTGTATCAAAGAAAATTCTAAATAGAATCTATAAGGACACTGCAATTCATTCAGCAAATTCAAAATATCGATGATGATCATTGAAAATCAATGAAATCCATTGCAAAAGAACATGTATCAGAGTTTATGATCAGAACTGCACTGCATGAAGACATTCAATACAAGTTGTATGTACTAAGGAGAGGCCAATTCATATCTGGAGAAGACACAAGAAAGCAGTTTCATCCAATCCAAGCAGTTACTAATCAATGTTAAAAGAAAAAATTAAAAGAAAACCTGATGCACATGGCATGCTTTGGTTCTTCTCTGATGAGAAAAACTTTGATCAAAATCAAAAGTCCAACAAGAGAAATGACAGATGATTATATACAGATCCTTCCGATGACCCCAGAGAGATGAACACTATGTTATCAGTAATTATGATGGTTTAATGGGTGATAAGTAATGAATGTCATGTCATGCTCCCTCACGCTTTCCTACATGGTCTTAGAATCAATGCTCCTGGAGACAGTTGTTAAGCTCTGGACACATGAAGTATGCATTAGAATGCCAGGATCTTTTTTAAAACGGGGGCCACATTTTTCATTAATGTTTTACATAGTGTTTTTGGTACCGAAAGACTTTCAAACTTCGTATACTTATCTATTTTGTGTTATAGAACAGAAAAATATTTTTGTATTCGAATTTATTTCATGTAAAAAATTGTCTTATTTCGATAATTTCAACCAATCACTGACAAGTATTCAGTTGTTTACATTTACTCCTTTGGCTTATTAAGCGATGTAAAGCGTATTTAATCTCCATACCTTCGTTTTATTTGCTTTTTTCATTTTAAATTTACTTTAACCCTAACCCTAACCCTAGGATTAGGGTTAGAGTTAGAGTTAGGGTTAATTGTTTCAGAATCGTTT
>NC_068983.1:15307957-15309175 GCF_001194135.2 Octopus bimaculoides | reverse complement strand
GTGCCCCTGGACTGGCTCTTGTGCGGGTGGCACATAAAATATACCATTTTGAGCATGGTCGTTGCCAGTACCGCCTGACTGGCCTTTGTAGGATTTTCGAGCGAGATCGTTGCCAGTGCCCCTGGACTGGCTCTTGTGCGGGTGGCACATAAAATATACCATTTTGAGCATGGTCGTTGCCAGTACCGTTTGACTGGCCTCCATGCGGGTGACACGTAAAAGCACCCACTACACTCTCTGAGTGGTTGGCATTAGGAAGGGCATCCAGCTGTAGAAACTCTGCCAAATCAGATTGGAGGCTGGTGTTGCCATCCGGTTTCACCAGTCCTCAGTCAAATCGTCCAACCCATGCTAGCATGGAAAGTGGACGTTAAACGATGATGATGATGATGTGATACCAAACTTGTGGTTTCCAAACCCGCCAGATTTAGTTAGATCTCATGGACTACTACATTTGGAGTGTTATTGTAAAGGAGACTAATTGACATCTTCATAATTCCACAGCTTCATTGATGTCTGAAATTTAAAAGGATCATTTAGTGCAGGTCCTACACTGAAGCAGCCATGGAAGCTGAAGCCAAATTCTTGGAATAACTTTATGAGAAAGCTTATCGAGAACACGTGTGCAAAAGATTAAAGTTGCTTTATTAGATTATCAAATACGTCCTCAAATACCTCTCACCCTGTGTATGGGTTTGGTGACACAAAACATCTTTTGGCATTTTTTCGTTGAAGATGTGTTGCTCTCATGTATGTATATTTTCGCATGTATGTCTAAGTGCATTTTTGCATGTATGTCTAAGTGGCACTCACTCTTACACACATTCTCTCTCTCACACGCACTCTCTCTCTCTTTCATACGCACACATACAAATAAGACGTATTCATATGTATTTATGTATGTACGTGTATATGAAAGATAATGGGTGTACTCTCTCTCTCACACACGTACATTTAATCTACACGTACATACATCTTTCACTTTCCCCTCTCACTTCAAGGCAAAGGTCGACTGTCATAAGCCATGAAAACAAAAGTAAATAAATAGTAGTGTTTTACGGAAATAAACGAACAAAACCAGCTGATCCAAATGACAGTTCTGCAAGTCAAAACGAAAAATGACCAAAACATTATATACATATGTAGAGAGAGAGAGAGAGAGTGTGTGTGTGTGTGTGTGTGTGGTCAAGTAGCTAGTGTCCCCCCCCCCCTAGAGAG
>NC_068983.1:15297248-15307947 GCF_001194135.2 Octopus bimaculoides | reverse complement strand
AACCAGGACTATTCCAAGGAAGTCGCGTATTGTCCTTGCCTTCGGAACGCGGAGTAGATGGAACAGGGACAACTGACGAAGGGGTATACTCTTTATGTTGCATGTCTCGTTTCTCTGTTTGTTTGTTTTTTTTTTGTTCGAAAAAAGTTCGTTTTCTGTTTTCGTTTTTCATTGTGTTTAACGTTTTTTTAATGTCCTGTACCCATATATGCATGTATGTATACATATAGATGTAGGTGTGTACATATATGTATCGATATATCATAAAAAATAATGAAATTATTGTGTATAGTGCTCAGGTGCACTACAGCTTATCAAAGGTGCATGTATAGTACATAGAATTACGTACAATTGTCAGGAAAGTGAACAGTGTGAGTCATAATATACATGTGTGCATGCGTATGAAGGTGTAGGGTTGGCGATTTTCAGGGAGTAATATATATATTACACTTAATCGGCAGAATTTACAGTCTCAGGAGTCGAAAGTTTGGGACATCGTCATTTATAGAAATTATAAGTACCTACGCACGAAACTCGGATCCTTTTGGTTTGACGGGCAACATTTTTCATTAATGTTTTATGTAGTGTTTTTGGTACCGAAACACTTTCAAACTTCGTATACTTGTATATTTTGTATTATAGAACAAATAAAAAATTTTGTATTCAGCTGAATAGACGTCAGTGATTGGTTGAAATTACAGAAATACGACAACTTTAACATGAAATAACTTATTAAGAACTAATTTTTGTTAAGAAGGCTAAGAGAAAAAGATGTTTTATATGACACATTCTACCAGTATCCCAAGTTTGAAAGTGTTTCGTTAAGAAAACAAGTGTTGCCCGTCAAACCAAAAAGATCCCGAAACTCTCAGTCCTTGGCTTTCAAGCAGGCTATTCACATGGTAGAAATAACAGCCAAATCTCACAAAACTGCAATAACATAATGAAAGAAATATATGTAATTAATCTACTTACCTTTCAGAATTTCCCGCAGTAATATGACAAAGTGAAATTAAAGTGTTCATTCATATCTTGTGTGCAAACATACGTTCTACTTGTGACAATAATGCTGTTTATTTTCATAAAATCCATTATTTTCTCTGGAGCAAGCTGCTTCAATATTTCCTCAAATGAACACTTTAATTTCACTTTGTCATATTACTGAGGGAAATTACTCTGAAAGAAATTTTTGCAGAAAGGTGAGTAGATTGATTACATATTTTTTTTCATTTATGCCATTGCAGTTTTGTGAGATTTGGCTGTTATTTCTAGCATGTGAATAGCCTACTTGAAAGCCAAGCCCGTAGAATCGGGAGGAGGACAGAAAGATCCGGGAGGAGGAGATGGGGGTATTTTTTTTTTTCTTGAAACCTTGAAATTTTAATCCTAATCTCCGTATTTTTACGTATTTCGAAAGGAAAAAAAATTCCGGAAAAAGTGAAAAACGAAAAAGTGGGGAGAGGGGATTGAAATTTTGAAGTTGCTATTTTTGAACATTTTTGTCAGAATCGGAATCTCCATATCCTAAAGCGTGGGATTCCGTAAAAAAAAAAAAAAAAAAGATAAAATAAACTACGTCTGAATTAAGATCACTAATTATACAGAAGGAATTATTATATTGTGTCCTTCCGTCATCCAGTTTCATCACAAATCTTTCGAATATCTATTGCAGCTGGCTCGCCAAGGAAACAAATATTATTATCCACTGGGAATATTTACTACACACAAATATCGTGAATGCTGTGAAAAACATGCTACGGAGTAGGCGACGCTGTATATCACAAAATAATGACATGTTTTTAGTCCGAGAAACTTTAGATATTTCAGTTATGAAAGTGACATCTTGACATTCGTGCACTCTTGAAAAAAAAAATAATAGCTTAAATGTAATTTGGAGGGCAGAAATCAGTTGGTGTTAATGTTTCTAGCGATTGCAAGATGTTTTAGAACTCGACAATAATGAAAAATAAAAGCATGCGTAGATACTAACCGCTGTTTTCCATCTCTGTTTTCTTTCGTATTTCGTTTCGTTACTAACAGTTCGTGATTTCACAATTTGCAGAAACTTGTTTTCGCCGACAGAGAAAGTTATATCTGTGGTTTCTGCTTCTAAGAAGCTAGCGAAATGAAACCGAATGGCCCAGATTATGCTTGGTGTCTTTGTGTATATAGCAACAGATATTTGAGTACTCCACGCATGTACCTTGTTGAGGAGGGATCTTGTTTTAATTTCTCTCAACCACTTGAAGCTATTACTAATTTCTGAAGATTAAAACAAAAACGAAATTTTTGTCATCAGCATGCAAAAAGAAAAAAATATTCATATCTCATGAAAATTTGAAATATTTCAAGTTGTTGGAAGAAATTTATCAAGATCCTAGAGTTTAATAACTTATTGAAGGCTAAAATTTTTTGGATATCTCGCCCCCATTCAAAAATTGGGTTATCTCCCTTCTAAAATATTGAGTTTATGTGGCGTCAATAAGATTTTAAAGTTTTTCAGTTTTGTATGATTTGTTATAAAAATATTATCAGACTCAATAAGATGTTTAATCTTTTCGCTTTTTATGTCTATTAATTTTTTCATTTTTTTTTGTTTTATTGAGGGTTAAACAATTTGTTTTAGTTGGGGGAGACAACCCAATTTTTAATGGTTGTGAGATAACCAAAAAGTACATTGAAATGTTTTAAACCTACAGCAGAAAGCCTAACTTTAGGATGCATTCTTAACTGTCGTATATGAAAGTGGTCATCAGAAACTGTTAGGTCTAAAATATGCGGTGTGCATATTTAAATTGTGAGTTATTTCTAAGAAGTATGTTCTCTTGATACTTATGGGAATATATATATCTCTTTATTCCTTACGGCGTGCTTTCACACTTAGTTCAGAGGCAACATGCATTTGAAATGGTTTAAAGGTCACGAATAAGTTGATAATAATGAAACGTGGTGATCATTTATATATTACGACCGTAAATTCAGATGACAATATAAAAAGAAATCAGAAAACAATAATAAACATGCATATTATAAGATTTTCTTTTCAAACAAACAATAATGTTTCAAATATGTATTTTTAATCAGCAATTTTGAACTTTGTGAAATATATAGTTATGTCCCTTACATTTTATTTATTTATTTTTTTTGCGGTACTGTACCAGTTGGCTGGACAATGCATAAGCAATAAATTTAACGAAAATGTCTCTATGTGGTCACTCGACCTACTAGAATAAGAACAAAACCGCCTTCCAATCATACACGACTGTCTTTTAAAGAGATTAAGGATCAAGTTTTGGAAAAAAAAACCCAGCTCTTCTATGTTCGGCTCTGTTATGGAGAAGGCATCCTTCATTTCTGGTGTGGTATCCAGTCGGTTTCGTGATTTCGTTTTAATGGCAAGGAAAGTGGAAAACGCGGTCTCACACTCCTGAGTGGTTGGAAATGGCATCGGTACTTTAAGAGACGTCTTTGCGACATCAGGACATGACTGTGCCATTTCAATCCGAAAGTCACAACTGCACATTTCACGGAAAAAATATTTCTCACCTCGATCATTGACCAAATCAATTAACTGCTCTTGAATTAAATTGTCTTCTGTTGGCAGATGACGAACAGAGAGTACAAAGGGATGTGGAAGTATTTGTCAAAGTAATGCAGATCAAGAAAATAAAGAGAATATTTCTCTGCCAAGTGTTGACACGTGTTGTGTCATGAGTTCAACGATATCATCATCGACTTGAAGCTCGTTTTCATCAATTAGCATGTTTAGTTGAGGTAATGATGCAAATTCATACCTCATTTTGAAAGCAGTTAGTTTTTCATGAGAATGAAACATGGTTATATCTTTCCCTTGCAGTAAGAGATTGATGGCATTCACTGACTCGAATATGCCCACCAAAAATGCCAAGCAGATTAGAAAAGATCATCGGCGTGCTAATTTGGCTTGGCATCTTGTAAAAAAATCGTGGACTTCTTTTCGTAGAAGGAATACTTTCTTTATTGTTTTTCCTCTCGAAAGCCATCCCACTTGCGAATTCAGAGTCACTTTCTTTGCACAACTCGGCAAACAGACGGAAGTTGAGCGCGTTCGCTTTGATGAAGTTCACCGCAGTAATCACGTAATTCAGAACATTTTTTAACTCATCAGGCATGATTTTCACCATTTGTGCTTGTCGATAAACTGTGCAGTGTGTATCAATAACATCTGGAGATTTTTCTTTCACCAATGTCTGAAAACCGGAACGGCAACCAAGCATCGCCGGAGCGCCGTCGGTGCATACGACAATGACATGATCCGAGTTGATATTATGTGCCTCAAAAAATTTGTCCGCTTTGTTAAATATTTCCCTTGCGGTTGTTTTGGTGCTGGGGTTTTTGCAAAACAGGAATTCGTCTTCCAGGCGATTGTTATGTACATACATAGACACAAAATTGGGCTAAGATGGAAATATGCATCGTTCCTTCAAGCTGGATCGCGGAAAAGTTCAAAAGTGAATTGTGAATCTTAGAGAGCAATTGCGACAGAATGTTATCGGACAGCTCGGTTATTCACTTGCTAACAGTATCATTTGAAAGAGAGACATGCTTCAGCTTCTGAAGTTCAGAACTTCCTAACGCATTCGATATGACATCTTTGCAGCATTATCAAATCTTCGCCGATATTGTGGGGCTTTTTGGCAACAGCTATTTTCCTTGAAACCTCGTAGGATGCCTTCAAACCAGCCGTAATGCCGTAACATTCCTGTGTCATCAAGTCTGGATTTCGTCCATCTGTCGGCTTCGCGTCTGAAAAAGTCGACATCTCGATTTATTTAGAAGTGTCTCTTTAACTTGTTGGACTATAGTGAAGTAGAGGCCAAAACCTCGGAGCATAAAACTAATTGTTGTTTCCTTCTCCGCCAGACTTTATTACAGTAAAACCGAATTTCAAATAAGATTCGTCATATCTCATTTTCTTCTTTGGAGGCATTATAAAAAAAGATCAAATTTAGTAAACCAATTCAATATAACTACATTGTATATTTATTTCGAATTTATCATATACTACGGGTGTGCTGATATGACCTAGTGTAGCTAGCTTTTGGTTGCACTAATTAACAATAAAACTTCTCACCACTAGCGGTGGACGGTAGGGGCAGCACTTTTGGGTCTGCTCTAGGCAATATGTGGTTTTTGTGAGGTCCGCGGGTGGCAAACAGAAGGGCCGCCCCACACTCTAGCTAAACTAATGCCTCTCACTATTAACTGTAGAAGAAATCTAAAGTGCGTGTGAGCGTTGTTTTGTCCGTAGATAAACCTCCGTGAATTGATAACTGTTGAGAAGACAGTTATGTCGGACGGAACACGTTGCCATGAAAAACAACCATGTCTTATAAAGCCCAGCCACCATGGGATACGAGAATGGGTGTTTGACAAAGAGCAAGGGCATGCGGGAACATGCACCGGTGAGGATAACGACGGCGAGAGACATGCAAACTTGTGGATTGCAGAAGTTGTGAATCATGTGAGCGTAGAATACCGATAGCACACGCACGATCAACCGTTACACCCACATATTTTCCATCGGCCAATCACACTTGTACAAAAAGTGTGATTAGCAAATGAGTGTGTAGGAGTGACGTGGGTTTTTGAGGTCAATGACAACAAAAGATGAGAGCATGCTAAAAATTGGAAGTCTTGAAATGTTTAAACTAAACCGTCTCGAGCCATCTGTTTTCATGATACTTCAGCGTTTCTTCGCGGACTCCAGTTTGAGAAACACTGCACTAGAGTAACTTGAGATTTAAGAAGAAAGCTGTGTATTACTCAGAACGTATGAAAGAAGGGCTAACTAAGTTTGGTATGGACGTTAAAGACAAACTTATGAAAATGCTTTAAATAGGTAAATGGTTAATTTCGATTTACAGATTGAAGAAAAAGTTGAATATATATAGCAAATAAGATCTTTCAATGAAAGAAATTATACAAGTATGTTAAGCTTGAGGCATCAGTATTTTATTAACCAAATTTAAAATTTCAGAACGTAGAGGTAAGAGTTATGTCCCTTGTAGCAGACGTGCTTTAGATATTACAACTATCAAAATGAGAAATATTGTTTATTTATTAGCTTTTTTTTCGTTTTAAGGACCACTCTGTGAAGAAAGAGCTGGGCCTCCGTGACGGTATTAACGTTAGATTACTGTTGTGCTAATATCATAAAGTAGCTTGAGTGAAAAATCAAAAAAATTGTGTAGTTATTGCTGGAATATGTTAATTTTGTCAGCCGGGTTGATCTAGAGGGTAACAGTAACAGGGAGTATTCATATGACCTTATCACCTTTTGATGCAAAAAACAAATTGACAAGCCAACATGGTAGACTTTTGAGGTAAAAGAAGGAAGCTACTACATGGTTGCTTGGCCTGCCAGAAATACAAACCAAGTCTCCATTAGATCCTCTTAAAGATGGAAGGATGCATTGGATAAACAAAATGGCAGCCACAGAAGTATTTGCCTAGCCAGGGACATGTGTCTACAGTCATCACAGCTTAATGCTAAGCTAGTTAATCTAAGTATTCTTGAATACATTTTAAATAAGCAACAGAATGCATTGATAACATTCTAGTGCAGTGTAGGGAAGTAATTTGTCAAGGATTAACTATTGTTTAGGGTTGCACTATTTTCTGCATCTAGGGCTGAAACCCAATGCTTAAGGAGCATCATTGGAAATATAATGAAGAAAAAAGAGAGGGCAAAAATAGACACCTACCCTACAATGTCATTCACTGAAATCTTCAGGATACAAGATAATGCATGCTTAATTCAAAATACTGTGATTATATAAGCATTGCATTTGACAAAGAAATCTGAAAGTTAAAGAGTTAAAAGAATTAACATAAACAGAAGTCAGTTTAACAGCACATTGCTTACAATTGATATGCAGGAAACTGACAGATTTGTATTTCATAGTAAGTGGCATTGTACAGTTAACTATTGTATGTAACATTCAATGTAATGAATATCAAAAATCTAATTAGAATTAGTTTTACAGTAGGAGATAAATGATATTAACTTCATGATTATTATTTTAACCATTTGGGCAATTATTTATTTTGGAGATAATGTTTTCATAATCTCACTCAAATAGCTAAAATATTACAAGAAAAATAAATACTCACTCTTCTACTTTGAGTTTTTTTTAAACTATTGCTGAAAAAATAATCTTTAGTAATTTGGTTTTAGGTAGGTCATTGTTGTGAAAAAAAAAAAACAATACAGCAAACTGAAATAAATAAATAAATAAATAAAGTTAATAAAAGAAGAAACAACTGGAATCTTGAGGTAAGAACCATGTCTTCAACATTTATTATGCCTGGGGCTAGTTTGGAGAAAAACAACATCTGGGTTATATCATATAAATAATAAATGTATCAGTCTTTATAATTTCAATTGGCACTTATTACTGCTACGAAATGAGTACAAATTATATTTTCAAATTCAAGTGGAGTGGGAGTTTGATTTTTTTAAAAGGATTACTCTTACTCTTTTACTTGTTTCAGTCATTTGACTGTGGCCATGCTGGGGCACCACCTTTAGTCGAGCAGATCGACCCCAGGACTTATTCTTTGTAAGCTTAGTACTTATTCTATCAGTCACTTTTTGCCGAACCGCTAAGTTACAGGGACGTAAACACACCAGCAACGGTTGTCAAGCGAAGTTGGGGGGACAAATACAGACACACATACATGTATATATATACGACGAGCTTCTTTCAGTTTCTGTCTACCAAATCCACTCACAAGGCTTTGGTTGGCCCGAGGCTATAGTAGAAGACACTTGCCCAAGGTGCCACGCAGTGGGACTGAACCCGGAACCATGTGGTTAGTAAGCAAGCTACTTACCACACAACCATTTTCTCTTAAAATTTTTAAAGCTACTTCAAATTGTTATACTGCTGATAACCTCTTTAAAAATCATTAGCCACAGAAATTAATTGAAGGTAATTATATGTTATAGAAGTAAGAGATTAGATAATATTCCTTACATAAACAATAACAGAAACACTGAGGGCAGATAGAAAAAAACCTTTAACAATGGAAGTCTCTATGAGACATAGTAGAGTCCGTGATAACATACTTATTGTGATTAACTAAAAAATGTTCATTAATTAAAGTTGCACTTGTAGTAAGAGGGGGAAAAAGCATTAGCTTAATGATCAATGTCAGGAAAAGCAAGGAAGATAAATTCAAAATTTAAATTGAAAAAATTAACTAAACTTTGAATGAGGGGCCTGGTGCAGCTCTTCAGCTTGGCAGCTTTGGTCAAACTGTCCATGCCAGCATGGACGAATGTTAAATGAGGATGATGATGTACATACATGCAAAAAAATATAGCATTCAAGACTGACACCAATATGTAAAAACCAAATACCAAAAGAAAAAAATAAAGACGGTGAAAAAAACAAAAAACTATCTGGGATAGCTAATTGAGAAGATTGCAGATGTCAACTGAAAAGACCTTAACTTATTAGTTAATAATGATCCTGAACAGGTGCCTGTCATTTTATTGGCTGCAATTGTAAGGTAACAAAGTATAAAAATTAAAACATCTTAAAATAATACGCAATGTATTATAACAAATTTTAATGTCACAAAGGACAGAGGTCGCATAAATTCAGAAAGATAAGTCTTCCATCAAATCATGACTTGTACCATTCTTGTAAGGCATGTTAAAGGGAAAAATATAAAAAGCGAAATTCGTTACATGAAAAGCGAAATCACTATGTCAGCTGCTCGGAGTTAATTTTTGCAAACGTTCAATAAACTCATTCAACACAAAAAATAGAATGGAATTAAATAAATAAATCAAATTGAACTAAAAACATTGAAATAAAGATGGTGTGGGCTAAGAGAGATTTGGTTGCTATTTTTTACAGATCTAACAACTACGTAGATGTGCCAGTGGTCGAACAATAAGGTCTATAAGAAATGGAGCTCCACTACAAGTCCATTCAAAACTACTTAGTTAACACTTTTTTAAGGAGCCTCCGCTTTGTGTTTTTGATTTGAAGAGTTTGCTGACAGTATAATTCTTAATTAGATTTAAAATATGTTGGGGAAAAAAATTGTTGAGTCGAACTTATTTGTTTAGTAGTTTGATCTGAAATCGTGTGTTCAGACTTAAAAAATTGCATCACAAAAGCCTAAAAATATACACAAACACTCTATTCGTTTCTGCTATTGAAAATTGGCAGTATATTTGCTGAATCATTAAACTTTCAGGTAAAAAAAAAAGAAGGTAAACAAAGAAAACCTGTTTAATTTTTCCTTCGACTAAGGCGGCGAGCTGGCAGAACCGTTATCACGCCGGGCGAAATGCTTAGCAGTATTTCGTCTGCCTTTACGTTCTGAGTTCAAATTCCGTTGAGGTCGGCTTTGCTTTCATCCTTTCGGGATCGATAAATTAGATACCAGTTGCGTACTGGCATCGATCTAGTCGACTGCCCCTCCCTCCCTTCCAAATTTCGGGCCTTGTGCCTAGAGTAGAAAAGAACACTTCTTCCGACTTCTTACGTTTTGGGGCCCAAATCCCGCTGCGGTCAATTTTGCCATTCATACTTTTAGGGTAGAAAAAATATAGTCAAGTACAGCTATGATCTGAACGTTGACAATCTACTTGGAATTAAGGGCTATTGATCTTGCAAGAAGTGCAAGTGGGATTTATTTGTTGTATCCAGGGGTAATCTTAGAAGTGCTGTGACTAATCTTAAAAGTGCTATTATCCAGGAATAATCTTAGAAGTGCTATGGCTGAGAATAACTATCTCAGTGGAATGTTCTGTATATTCAATACATGTGCGATAGCGTTTCACATATGAAATATAATGAGTTGAAGAACGTTGATTAATTAAAATTATTCGTGGAATTGATAGACAAGAAACTCCTTTGGATGTTTAAAAAAAAAATCTAAGAACATCCAGCAAGATAAATTGATTGAATTTTTGTTTGAAAATGTAGAAACTGTAGCATGTGACTTGATTGGGTCTTTGAAGCCTGCTGGAGAAAGTAATAAACATGTTTCAGTTTCATTAGACCTTTTCAGCAAATGATATCAGTTGGTAAGATTTAGTGAGGAATGTCACGGCGTTGATTATGTGAATAACAAAAAACGTGGCTGAGGAATAGTATAGAGTAATGTTCTGCATACTAAATACAAATACGTTTACATATGTAATGTAGAGTTCAAATCCACATCCATACTGAATTTTCTAACACCCTTGCTCGGTGTTGTGGATTTCAGATACTCTTTGAGGGAGTTTTGTCAACTTATTCTTTTCTACTCTAGGCACAAGGCCCGAAATTTTTGGGGACGGGGCCAGTAGATTAGATCAACCTCAGTACGCAACTGGTGCTTAATTTATCGACCCGAAAGGATGAAAGGCAAAGTCGACCTCGGCGGAATTTGAACTCAGAACGCTAAACATTTCGTCCGGTGTGCTAACGTTTCTTATTTCTTTACTGCCCACAAGGGGCTAAACATAGAGGGGACAAACAAGGACAGACAAAGGGGTTAAGCCGATTATATCGACCCAGTGCGTAACTGGTACTTAATTTATCGACCCCGAAAGGATGAAAGGCAAAGTCGACCTCGGCGGAATTTGAACTCAGAACGTAACGGTAGCCGAAATACCGCTAAGCATTATCGCCCGGCGTGCTAACGTTTC
>NC_068983.1:15289386-15296900 GCF_001194135.2 Octopus bimaculoides | reverse complement strand
TTTTTTTTTTTTACATAACAATTATATGGGAGTCTCTGTCCTACTATTAAACATGTTGTTCATATAATTTACCAGTTTTGCTTAAAATGTTCCCGTTATAAATAATTATGGGAACCAGAAAATGTTTGAAATATATCTCTAATTATTTAAAACTTCAGCTTTTTAAGGTTAGAGAATAAATAGATTATATCTTTGTAATCTTTTATATTTAATCTACAGGTAAAAAAGTACTTTGTAATTTCGCAAGCATTTGTTTCCAACGAAAATATCGTTTTGAGTCAGTTTACTTAAAAAGATAATATCTTCAACATAAACGGGTATTACTAGTTTTTCTGTTTCCTTATTTCGAAGTTCATATTTGAAAATTATAAAATATCTCTCGAAAGCAATTTAGCTTTCTGTAAGTTACGGATTCCGCGCCTGTGTTACGTTCCGTGTTTTAGCAAAACCCTTTTTTTTCACATCATGGCCGAGCAGTTAAATCTATCAAATTTCGAAGGTAAATAATATCATTGTACCGTTCATAGTTTTCATTTATTTTTCCTTTCAACTATGACGAGTTATTTTTTTGAAATATTCTGAATACAGACGTTCTAGTTTCTCTTCTCCAATAGGAGTAGATATACATAGAAGGCTGTTCCAGATGTAACACCGGGATTATTAAACATTTCGGTTCAATCGTTTCTCTTTCCTCTGCTCATCCTATCTTACAACCCAGTCCATTCTATTGATAATTAATTACACAATATACCTATTTTATCGCTTTTTAATAATATCTCTCTTTACGTATGTGTCTTATACAGACTCACACATAATAAATATAGATAGATAGACACGTTTCTCTAAAATACCGTTCTACCCTTTCTTTCATTCAAGTAATTTTCTTGCATATGTTATAATACAAACGGAACATCCTACTTTTTTTTTTCACTTTTAGTTGCTGGTGAACTTTTTTGTGTAAGTCTTTACATCACAACATTTAACACTACCTAGTTTATTTATGGGGTTGAAAACATTGGAAGGCGATCTTTCGATACCAGTACGAAATATCGGCCTTTTCCGTAAAAAGTGTTGGAGGGAAAGATGGTTACGGTTTGGGAATTCCGTCCGTAACCGTAACCCTAAACACTAACCCTAAAACCCTAACCCTGACACTAAAACCCTAACACCCGAGTGAAGATCGTGTGGGTATTACGGAAAAAGCCGATATTTCGTACTGGTATCGAAAGATCGCCCATTGAAAATAACTACACCCCCTTTTTTTTTTAAATAGATTTACACCCATCCTATATTTTAAAACCTGTATTGGTAAAAATAAATGAAGAGAAAATAAAGTGCAAAATTAAAGAAATTCAAAACTCACAGTTATTTCATAAGAGTTGGTCTTCCCAATATATAATATTCTTCCAAATCTGTATTCGAGCAGTTATAAATTTTCGTCGTGATTGTAGTAACTTAGTTGATCAGGTTAGTAGATAAGTACATCATAAAGATATAAATACTGTTTCTGTTTAATACATTTACTGATTAAATGTTTACACACGCACATACACTAACATTTTATCTCTGTTCTGGTTAACCAAAACGTTCTTCCAACCGAATGTATTATTTTTTCAGATATTTATTTGCTAAGCACTTTCTCGTCGTAGTTTCATCTCTATTTTCCCTTGTTCTTTTCTATAGGTTTATTTTATTCTATCACATTTCTATGCAAACTATTTTATGTTTATATAAGTGTAATAGACATTTCTAAATTTTGACCAAGCGAACGGCGTTATGCTAATTGCTTAGGTTTATTTATATTTTTAAATTTTGTAATTTAATCAGCTAGTCAGTTAAATATCACCGGTTTTGAAATATGAACTTCAAGAGTCTTAACCCGAGCTTAACATCAATATGCTGTTCTAATGATTTGTGGTTTTGACTGAGATGTTTTCTTCTGTTGGAAACCACGTGAAAAAACGATAATAAGGGCATCGTACTCTAGTTATCATCTTCTGGGTTACTGATTGATAGACAAATTATTTACGCTCTCCTATTAATGACTTCATTACTTTCCATGACTACGGAATCAATAAAGATAATATCAATAAAATAATGGTGTCAGTTCAGTTATCTGGGCTCCATGACTTTTAAACTGTTGGGGCCTTAAGCAGTCCGACCTATTACAAGCATTCACATACATACCAGTCTCCAATTTAAGGATAAGTTCCATTTCCCCCCCACCAGTTGCAGACATCCTAAAAAAAGGTCGTAGGTACTGACCTTTCTACTCTGACAAGCCATTAAAAACCTAATACCTATCAACAATAAGATTAATATTTAACGATTGCAAAAGCCTTTCCTTTTAATGCCGTGCATTTAATTCCTTAAATTAGGAAGAAAAAAAAAATTATCCGCGTTCGTAGTTGGTAAAGTATTGAACTGTAATCATTTGTTTGTTGTCCAGGTTTTTATTTATTCATTGCTTCATGGTATAAATACAGAATTGTACAAAAAAAAAAAAAAATTATGAAGGTAATAGGCGTAGGAATGGCTGTGTGGTAAGTAGCTTGCTTACCAACCACATGGTCCCTGGTTCAGTCCCACTGCGTGGCATCTTGGGCAAGTGTCTTCTACTATAGCCTCGGGCTGACCAAAGCCTTGTGAGTGGATTTGGTAGACGGAAACTGAAAGAAGCCTGTCGTATATATGTATATATATATATATGTATGTGTTTGTATGTCTGTATTTGTCCCCCCAACATCGCTTGACAACCGATGCTGGTGTGTTTATGTCCCCGTAACATAGCAGTTCGGCAAAAGAGACCGATAGAATAAGTACTAGGCTTCCAAAGAATAAGTCCTGGGGTCGATTTGCTCGACTAAAGGCAGTGCTCCAGCATGGCCACAGTCAAAAGACTGAAACAAGTAAAAGAGTAATAGTTACCACAAATGAAATTTTGTTGTCTGTTGACATTGAAAATAAAGAATGAACTTTGCTGTCATTAATATCTAAACTTGTAAATCAACAGGACTGTTAATGTTTTATTTGAAATAAGATTAACTGCATGTACTGTCAGCAAGCCGCTACATCCAATTGATATGTTCAGCATGTAGGTGGATTTCACTGGAAATGTAACAGATGCATGCATCTGGACACAAGGATGATTTACGATTTTTCAGGTCTTGAATAAGGGCAATTGGCTCACCAACTTTTGTTCTAAAGATACATTCCATAATATAATAGCACTTTCCAAGTTACAATTGGGTGGCGAGACATTTATTAACTGGTGCAATTTTCATAGAGGCGTTCCTTATGATTGGGTTAATAATTTCTATGGACTGATGGAGTTTATACTAATGGTATGAATACTATCACTGAAATTAATAAAAGTTTTATCCATTTTAAGTTGCAAACACCAGGTCAATACGGCAAGTCTGCTTCGGTAGGTATTAAGTTTGGGTGGGTAATAATATTCATAGACAGTCCATCAAATTTCTCTGATTGAGGAATAAAAATAAATTGAGAAACTGAAGTGGAATAAATTATTTTCCCATCATATATGAGAGAATTTGTATTGAGAAAATGAATGCAGCGAAATCGTGATGGCACCTGTGCCAGTGGAGCGCAAAGAGTACTGTTCGAGTGTGATCGTTGCCAGAGCAGCTGTCTGGCTTCTGTACTGGTGGCACGTAAATAGCACCATTTGAGCGTGATCGTTACCAGCGTCGCCTTCCTGGCACGTGAAAAGACATTCTAGCAAGATCGTTGCCAGTGCCGCTGGACTGGCTCCTGTGCAGGTGGCACGTAAAAGCGGTCGTTAAACGACGATGATGATAAGTGTTTTATATTATCATAAGTTTACCTCTATTTATGTTGTAATAATGTTTTTTTAAAATAAAATTTTGAAATGGACTGACAGTTTTTTTTTTTTGAAAATTTTGCATTCAGATTTCACTTTCATAAAACTCTTTGATCCACATTTAACTTTTGGTTAGCATTATTGTTTGTTAATGGTTTTGTGTAAGTATATCTTATGAAGGAAATCCAATGAACATGTACCACAAAATGAAATTTTGTAGACATTTAAAATGAAAAATGGACATGGTTGTTTGTCTGGAATAAGGTGAACCATATGCTATGAGAAAACCCTGTATGCTGAATAAATTATGGTATGCATGTAGATGAGTTTCTGAAATATTTGGCAGCTGATCAAAAGCTGAAAATGTCTTGGCGAAATAGTGACCAGGTAGAATAAATTCAATCATTTTGAAAGTGTGCAGATTATTGGATATCAGTCTAAAGATAGCACTTGAAGAACGCAGCTGACAGGAGGCTGATATATTACTCAAAAAAAAATTCTGGCTGATATTTGACGGATGAAGGCAATAAAGAATCCATCAAAACTTTTATAGTGTTTGGTTTATAGTTCTACAACATTTCAACCAGGAAAACTAAACTTTTGGAAGTAGTTTTTTAAAAAAATATTTTTTCAAGTTAATGAGATAGGTTATAAATGTTATGAGATGCATTGTTTTAAAATATTTATGATTCTTGCTGTTTAGCCCCAGGTCAACCATCACGAAGCAAACCTGTGGTCAAAGATATAACCCATCTAAGATTTTTTTCAGCACGGTGCACTTAGGAGTATTGCCTTTTCTTTAGGATGGTAGGGTGTGATTTAAAGGAGATGTTGGCTCAGTAGAAACTCACTTGGCTTGATAGGGTCCCTTGTTATGTGGTTGTTGCAGGTTGGTCTTCTGATCATTGAGACTTTGATATCCTTCTTGTTTTACTTTAGAATCCCACCTTTTATTTCCCTCATTAACCTCAAAAATATGTTCATCTTTGATTATTGTGTGCCAGCGCTATTCTGATATTCTTTATGGTAAAGTCATTATTACTGGCAAATAGATTGTGTTTATAATCCTAGACGCAGGGCATTGTTCAAGTCCTTTAATGTTGTCTCACAGCAAAATGTGTCTTAGAGTAAAGCAGTAGTCACATGTCTCTTATTCTGCTGGCCTTAACTGAATTTCCAAGTTAGGCTGAAGTTGTATGCAAAACAAAAGGAAAAAACCTCTTCAATACCAAAAAGAGCTGTCAAATCAAATAGTCTTTATCATGTAATCTTAGTCTCAGTCACATGATATTGCCATGCAAATTGTATCTAGCACTACAATAATAAAACAATGATGCCGCAAGTGGTAGGATGAAGAAGCTCATTCATCATCATCATCATCATCGTTTAACGTCCGCTTTCCATGCTAGCATGGGTTGGACGATTTGACTGAGGACTGGCGAACCAGATGGTTGCACCAGGCTCCAATTTGATCTGGCAGAGTGGAGCCTGGTGCAGGCTCCACTCTGCCAGATCAGATTTTGTAAAGTCTAAATTAATATTTAATCTGTTTTTTTTTTCTATTTTTACCAGATTAATTGTAATACCAGAATATATCTTTTTGTTTTGCAATGATTTTCTTTTAATATTTTTATTTTCTTTATTTTCATGTAATTAATGCATTATATTTTCTTTGGTTTTTACAAACAATGTTTATAAAATATTTTTTACATTAACTTCTAGATGCTCGTTGCTATCTTCGTAAATTGCGAGAGGATCAAATCCGAGATGCTGCCATGGTTGTACAGATTTGGGAAGATGTACTCATGAACTATGCTTATAATTTAGGAGATGAATGTAAGAAATGAATAATTGTATGCTTTCTCCTCTTATTTTATTCTAGGAACCGATACTCCATCGGTTACAACAATGAGGGTTCCAGTTGATCTGATCAACAGAACAGCCTGTCTGTGAAATTAACGTGCAAGTGGCTAAGCACTCTGCACACAAGTGCATGCATACCATTAACGTAGTCTCCAAGGAGATTTGGCGTGACATGGAATCTGATAAGGCTGGTCCTTTGAATTACAAGTACTACTCATATTTGCCAGCTGAGTGGACTAGCACAACGCAAAATAAAGTGTCTTGCTCAAGGACACAACACACCACCAGAAATTGAACTCATGACCTTGTGATTGTGAGCTGAATACCCTAACCACTAAGCCACGTGCCCTCACTATTCAAGGAAAAGCCTTAACCTATGATTGTTTCGATTTAATTATATAATGATGAATTGTAGAAATTTGCTATGAAGTGGCTCTATTTGTTTTCAATAATAATTTTTGTCTAGATTAAAAAGCTACAAAATTTTACTGGTTTGCATATTTTCTATATGAACACGACTAGCAAGCTCACTGCTAATCAAGAGGTTGCATGTACACAGATGGTGCTTATTTTGTTTTTAAAATATGAACCTCTCCTTCATTGGACACTAAACTCTGCTTGCGAAGACCTGTTGGGGCAAGTGAAATCGAAATCGTAATTGAACCATATTCGATGACTGGTACCCATGACAGTGGAGCACTAACAGCACTGTCCGAGCGTGATCATTGCCGGAGCAGTTGTCTGGCTTCCGTGCTAGTGGCACTTTAGGAAATCATTCAAGCGAGGTTGTTGCCAGTGCCGCTGGACTTGCTCCTGTGCAGGTGGCATGTAAAAAACACCATTTTGAGCGTGGCTGTTGCCAGTACCGCTTGACTGGCCTTCGTGCCGGTGGCATGTAAAAGCATCCACTACACTCTCAGAGTGGTTGGCGTTAGGAAGGGCATCCAGCTGTAGAAACTCTACCAGATCAGATTGGAGCCTGGTGCAGCCATCTGGCTCACCAGTCCTCAGTCAAATCGTCCAACCCATGCTAGCATGGAAAGCGGACGTTAAACAATGATGATGAAGTGCTTGAGATATTTTTAACTGACATAGAATGCCAATCTATCATGGGAGCTGTTTTACTTAACTCTGCTCGATTATTCAGTGCCTCTCCCATTCCCATTGTTGATTGTAGCTACGAACTATATTTCCTGCATTATCTATTTACAGCCAAGTAGACTGGGCAAGTGAAAGTTTTGCCAGAGGTATAATGTTATGCTGGAGATGGGTTCTGAGCTGTTGATTATGGAGTCCATAGCTTCATACCATCATGATACAGACAACTGCAGCTCCCTGCCTGTTTAACTTTCAATAATTTCTAGTTCCTTATGAATTATTTAATTTTCCACTCTTAATTACTTTGATTTTCATTATGTTGTTTTCTATGTTCCAGTGTGGTTAATATATGAACAAGTGTGCATAGCAGCTTTAGATTGCCAGAGATCTGATCTTGTTATGGTGAGTTGGACTTATTTTGCTTACTCTTTTACTCTTACTCTTTTACTTGTTTCAGTCATTTGACTGCGGCCATGCTGGAGCACCGCCTTTAGTCGAGCAAATCGACCCCAGGACTTATTCTTTGGAAGCCTAGTACTTATTCTATCGGTCTCCTTTTGCCGAACCGCTAAGTTACGGGGACGTAAACACACCAGCATCGGTTGTCAAGCGATGTTGGGGGGACAAACACAGACGCACAAACATATACACACACATACATATACATATATACGACGGGCTTCTTTCAGTTTCCGTCTACCAAATCCAC
>NC_068983.1:15287883-15288727 GCF_001194135.2 Octopus bimaculoides | reverse complement strand
AGACCGGGTGTTGTGAGTGTTTATTGAGCGAAAACACCTAAAGCTCCACGAGGCTCCGGCAGGGGATGGTGGCAAACCCTGCTGTACTCATCCACCACAACTTCCTCTCACTCTTTCTTCCTCTTCCTGTTTCTATTGTACCTGTATTTCAAAGGGCCAGCCTTGTCACACTGTGTCACGCTGAATATCCCCGAGAACTACGTTAAGGGTACACGTGTCTGTGGAGTGCCCAGCCACTTGCACGTTAATTTCACGAGCAGGCTGTTCCGTTGATTGGATCAACTGGAACCCTCGTCGTCGGAAGTGATGGAGAGCCAACAACAACAACATTACACATCTGATATATCATGTTTGCCTTATTTCTTTCTAGTCTTCTCAAATCTCTTACTTTCATTGCCCATGTTTTACTATCGTGTAGCTTCACATGTATTACACATGCTTCATACAACATACTTTTGCACAAACAGATAAATCAATTGTTGTAATCTTAGGTCAGTTATTCTGTTTAAACAGACCTATAGCATGAGGACAATGGATGTCATAAGGCTTTATTTCCACAACGTTAGCCTAATTTAATTCGTCCTTAGTCGAAAGACGTGTGTTGTTATGTCCTGTTTTATTATTCCTATTGTATTTGTGTAACATTGTTCGTTTTTTTCCGTCCTTGTTTTTGTATACATTCGCTGCTTTCTTCCAAGGAATCTAATGCTCTTAGCTTAGTTTTTCCTTGGGGCTGGCCAGGTTGGAGCAATATCGAGAATAACCAGCCGAAATTGCAAGGATAATCTGGATCTCGACAGATGAAAGAAAACTCCGAATGACCTGTCCTTGTTTTCTTCGTATC
>NC_068983.1:15277382-15286920 GCF_001194135.2 Octopus bimaculoides | reverse complement strand
ATTTCGCTTTCGCTTGCCCCAATAAGTCTTCGCAAGCTGAGTTTCGTGTCCAATGAAGGAGACAACGTTGGCATGGGTGCCAGTCGTCAACAAATTCTGTCCAGATCATGGAAGTATGGAACAATGGACATTAAAATACAATGATAATGATGACAATGACCATGCCTCTATATGGCTGATGGTCAGACATCTAACATGCAGTGATGAATAATACGGGGTTAAATGCGACAGTCTGGACATGTTGCACTGTCTTTGCTATCCAGTCTATTTTTCTTTGGCCTCAAATTATAAAGGCACCATTTGAGCGTGGTCAATGCCAGTCCCATCAGATTGGCTCCCGTGCCAGTGACGCATAAAAAGTACCATACTAACGTGGTTGATGCCAGTGCTGCCTGACTGGTCCCGTGCCAGTCAGGCAGTACTGGCATCGGCTATGACATATATATATGCATGCATTCATGCATATTTATAGCTGGAATTTAGACTGACATATGTGTGTGTGTTTGTATGTATGTATATATGGAAGAATGAAATTCCAAATCTCTGTAATATTGTGTTACCTTTCTTTCACATGTGTCTCCTTTTCTCAGGTATGTATAGGTGAACTTGAAAATAAATTCCCCAAAAGTCTACGAGTGACTCGTTTGAAAGGCATGTTATATGAAGCACAAGATAGGTAAGTGTTTCCCCTTTCTTCATATTTTTTTTATTGGTTTTTGTATATATTTTATTTGTGGAGACGCATGGCTTAGTGGTTAGGGTGTCAGCACCATGATCGTAAGATTGTGGTTTCGATTCCTGGACCAGGCGACGCGTTGGGTTGTTGAGCAAAACACTTCATTTCACGTTGCTCCAGTTCACTCAGCTGGCAAAAATGAGTAACGCTGCAATGGACTGGCGTCCCGTCCAGCTGGGGAACGCATACGCCATTGAAACCGGGAAACCGGGCCCATGAGCCCTGGTTAGGCTTTAAAAGAGTGCATTTATTTATTTATTTATATATTTTATTTATAACATTTTGATTTTGAATTAACATATTTTAACAGATGTTGTAAGCATTTGGACCAGGTTTTTGGTCTGAGGATTTTGGTGTGCTACTTCATCCTGCACCTTCTCTTGTGTGGTACCACTGTTTGATTTACCTTAGAGTGCACATGAGAGTTGTTCTCCAGTAGGAGCCCACCATCAGATGCTACTCAGGCCTGTTCTCATAAGTAACATCTCTCTGAGTTGAAATACCCTGTATGCAGGTAGGCCCACCTGAGTCCACTGATTTCTAGCTGGGCTACTTAGAGGAATCAAAATAGGAATTAGCCGTAATTCATGAGTTTAACACCAATCATCATTATTGTCTAACGTCCGCTTTCCATGCTGGCATGGGTTGGACGTTTGACTGAGGGCTAGCAAGCCAGAAGGCTACACCAGACTCCAATTTGATCTGGCAAAGTTTCTACAGTTGGATGCCCTTCCTAACACCAACCACTCCAAGAGTGTAGTAGGTGCTTTTTATGTGCCATCAGCACGAGGGCCAGTCAGGTGGTACTGGCATTGACCCCGCTCGAATGGTGCTTTTTACGTGCCACCAACACAGGTGTCAATCAGGCAGTACTGTCATCGGCCACAACAATGACTTCACTTGACTCAACAGGTCTTTACAAGCGCAAATGGGCTGGTTATACTGCAATGGCATAGGCCACAATTATGGTCTCACTTGGCTTGCCGGGTCTTCTCAAGCACAGCATATCTCCAAAGGTCTCGGTCACTTGTCATTGCCTCCATTTACCTTAAAAGAGAGATGATCTAAATTCAACATAGTTGTTATTAACTTGATGGCTTAATGACTTGTTGCGTGTATGAATGTGTGTGTGTGTATGTGTGTGTTTCCTCTTTTCTCTAACTTCACCAGTCTCAGAGGTGCTGCAAATGTCATTGTTACTGTCTTTCCTCCTTTAATCTACATAAAAAAAATTAAAAAACTCCATGTAGTGTAAGAGGTGATTGTTGTGTCTACTGTGTGAGCAGTTATATTTTCATTTATCTTCAGAAGCAGTTATAACTGCTTCTAGTTTCCTTACCAGGTGAACTGATTCTTGTAACTGACAATTATAGATAACACATTTTGTTGAAATGTCAGGTAAATATAAGCATATTGTGTCAAATGATTGTCAAATATAGCTTTAATCTTTATTCCTATAACTATATTGAATATAGCTTAAATATTTATTTTAGCATTATCTTTTTATTATAGGTGACCTGATTATTAATTTCTATTACAAGGCCACAAATTGAAATTGGTGTGTGTAGTGGGGGGTTATAGTTGATTATTAAATCAACTCGAACATTTGAGCGGTACTTTATTTTATTGACACTGTTGTGAAGAAAGGCAGAGTTGACTTTGGCAGGATTTGATCCCAGAATATAAATGGTTGTAATTCAATATCATAAGATAGTGATTCTGCCTATGCATTGTTCTTGAGTCATCCTCCTCCTCCTCATCATCATCATCATCTGTCTGCTCTTCTATACTGGAATGAGTATGAGAGGACATTTTGTGGCAGCGTTTTATAGCCAGATGTCCTTGTTGATACCAATCCGTTTAGTTGTGTCTTTTCTAAAAATTGGAAAAATGAAAACGTGGAAGTTATAAAATGTTGAGCTGTGATCAGTTGTTCTTGAGGCCCAGATCAATCGTAATTGAGCAGATGTATGATCAAAGGTATTCCAGCTGTGATTGTCCCCTGTTTTCGCCAGGCATGTAATTTTTTTTCTTTTTTATGATGGTAAGGTGGAATTTTATTGAGATTTGGCTGCTGTTTCTAGCAGGTTAAGTGATTAGAAACACTTTTTCATGCTAAGGGTTGCTGAAGTATAGAACAAACTGCCAGCATCAGTTGTTAGTTGTCGGAGCACTGCATCTTTCAAAACTTCCATGCTTCCTGAGATTCGCCAACACTACACCTGATTTTCTCCCCTCCATACACATGCAAGCATGTATCTGACTCATACACTGTTGACTTTCCAGGCATTTGTACAATACTGCATATGCTTTATATGCACTTTTGACAAGTTGTAGTGCACCTGAGCACTATACAATAATTTCATTCTTATTAGAATGTCACAAGACAGAATCACATGATGACTTCAAGCTGAGCCAACAAGCAGTTGACCTAATGGTAGAAGAAGATGGTTGAATAATGTTGGTCACACTTAGGAATCCAGCTACAAATTCTAAAGACAGCTGCTTCTGATGAAACACAATGGAGGAGGTGCCTCAGGGCTCTATCCCCATGACTCTCCTAGGAATAGGGAGCAGTGAAGATGGATTGATGGCTGGGTTATAACTGTCCAGACTAATTGCTTATATTTTGATAAATTTGAATTTCAAAAACAAGAAAGAAAGATTGAGATTAATTCTTTCTCTTTTCTTACTTTTCGTTGGCGTTTAATTCTGGATCAACCTTGGTCAAGCAAACCTATAATTAAAAGTGATGCAGTGATGACCACCCTGCTTCTATCATCCTCATCATCATCATCGTCGTTTAACGTCTGCTTTCCATGCTAGCATGGGTTGGACGATTTGACTGAGGACTGGTGAAACCAGATGGCTACACCAGGCTCCAATCTGATTTGGCAGAGTTTCTACAGCTGGATGCCCTTCCTAACGCCAACCACTCAGAGAGTGTAGTGGGTGCTTTTACGTGCTACTGACACGAAGGCCAGTCAGGCGGTACTGGCAACGGCCACACTCAAAGTGATGTATTTTATGTGCCACCCGCACCAGAAATGATATTGTCCCATGTGCCTTTTCTTTTTTCAATTTGAAGGAGATTTGTCTGCTATTTCTAGCAGGTCAAATGACCACAAAGACACTCCCTTGTTGGTTCAAGGTCTTTTTTTACTGCCAGGTAATAAATACAGGGCACATATTACTAATACTACATCCAGTCCCCAGTATTAGTATTATATGAAATTATACCTCTTCCAACTTTGTTTTATGTGTGATTATTCGGTTGAGTTTCCCAAATTTCCATCTCTTTTTCTACATGGTTTTTGAATGGGTTTCTCTTTTACTCTTTTACTTGTTTCAGTCATTTGACTGCGGCCATGCTGGAGCACCGCCTTTAGTCGAATCAAATCAACCCCAGGACTTATTCTTTGTAAGCCTAGTACTTATTCTATCGGTCTCTTTTGCCGAACCGCTAACTTTACGGGGACCCAAACACACCAGCATCGGTTGTCAAGCGATGTTGGGGGAACAAACACAGACACACAAACATATACACACATACATATATATATATATATATATATCATCATCATCGTTTAACGTCTGCTTTCCATGCTAGCATGGGTTGGACGGTTTGACTGGGGACTGGCAAACCAGTTGGCTACATCAGACTCCAATCTGATCTGGCAGAGTTTCTACAGCTGGATGCCCTTCCTAACGACGGTCTTCTTTCAGTTTCCGTCTACCAAATCCACTGACAAGGCTTTGGTCGGCCCGAGGCTACAGTAGAAGACACTTGCCCAAGGTGCCACACAGTGGGACTGAATCTGAGACCATGTGGTTGGTAGGCAAGCTACTTACCACACAGCCACTCCTGTGTATTTATTGAACCAAAATAGTGTGATGGTCACTCAGAAATGCTTGTGGTCTTTCATTTATTAGTTTTAGTCATTGGATTGGAATTTTCTAACGAATAGTTGATTACAACACTGAGCCCAGTATATTAACCTTGTAAGGTTAAGGATATGGTTGGACTTGAGAAAGATTTGAACTTAGTGAACTTTGAATGTAGAGGGATGTAACCAAATACCACATGGTAGCTTGCTTAACATTCTACCGATTTTGTCATCTGCATATTAAATATTTTTTTCTCCAACAAGCTCCTTTCTTCATTCCAGGTATGAGAAGGCTCAACAGCTATATGAACACATTTTAGCTGAAGATGAAACTAATATGGTATGTCTTTTTTGCTCTTTTAAGCTTTGATATACTTTTTATTCTAAACTGTGTTTTTTTTTATATTTAGTTCATGTTGTTGACATCATAAGAATTTAGAAAGGTTGTTAAATGTTGAGCTGTGAATAGTTGTTGTTCTTGATGTCCTGACCAACCTTAACTGAGTGGCTGGTTGGCACTCCGTCAGTTACGATGACAAGGGTTCCAGTTGATTTGATCAACGGAACAGCCTGCTCGTGAAATTAACATGCAAGTGGCTGAGCACTCCACAGACACGTGTACCCTTAACGTAGTTCTTGGGGATATTCAGCTTGATACAGAATGTGACAAGGCTGACCCTTTGAATTACAGGTACAACAGAAACAGGAAGAAAGAGTGAGAGAAAGTTGTGGTGAAAGAGTACAGCAGGGTTCGCCACTATCCCCTGCCGGAGCCTTGTGGAGCTTTAGGTGTTTCCGCTCAATAAACACTCACAACGCCCGGTCTGGGAATCGAAACCGCGAGTCTGCTGCCCTAACCACTGGGCCATTGCCTTAATTGAGTAAATGTATGCTCAAAGGTATTCGAGCTGTAACTGTCCTATATTTTCCCCAGGCATGTAATTTTTTTTTATGATGGTAAGGTGGAATTTTATTGAAATTTGGATGCTATTTCTAGCAAGTTAAGTGATTAGAATGTTGCAGGAAAGAATCACATGATGGATTCTTATTAGGAACTGTGAATCTTGAAGCAAATAAAGCTATAAATAATGCTTTAAAATTTTGGCCAAAGCCACCAATTTCAGGGGAAGGGCAAGTTGATTACATCGACCCCAGTACTCAACTGGTACTTACTTTATTGACCCTGAAAGAATAAAAGGTAAAGCCAGCCTTAACAGAATTTGAATTCAGGATGTATTAGGGCGGAACATTAACAACTAGAAAATTCACAGGGATTGGTTTTGTCAGCCATTTTTTACCCTAGAAAAAAAAATTAACCTTTTCTAACCAAAGGATTTTTTAAACCCAATATTTAGGCCCTATTAAGGCTGTGAGCTGGCAGAAACATTAGCACACTGGGTGAAATGCTTAGCAATATTTCGTCTGTCTTTGCATTCTGAGCTCAAATTCCTCCAAGGTCGATTTAGCCTTTCATCCATTCGGGGGTCAATAAATTAAGTACCGATTGCATACTGGGGTTGATCTAATCGACTGGCCCCCTTCCCAAAAATTTCGGGCCTTGCGCTTAGAGTTGAAAAGAATATTTAGACCCTATTATTTATAGCATTATCTGCTTAAAAATTCACTGTTCCTAGAAAGATATATTTTATATTGCAATTGGGCATGTGTCTTCTATAGCGTTGGGTTGGGTTTATCAAAGCCTTGTGAGTGAAATCAGACACATGGAATCTATGCTGAAGCCCAATGAATGAACTGTACATGTTTTGGGATGATAGATTTAATCTGTTACCTGTTTTAACAACAGACCTTTGATCAAACACATTCACTTGACTGATATATTTTTTTTATTTTGTAAACATTGTGTATCTAGAAGTACATTATCCAATGTGTCCTTTTTTTAAAATTGCATAGTGTGCTTTGCAGGGGATTAGGTTGCTATTTCTTGTAGGTCAAGCAACCAATTAGAGTGTCTGGTTAGCAGCAGAATAATTTTGTTGACACAGCCTAGTTCTATTATTGTAAGATTATGATTTTATTTGTATTGTTAACATTATGTGAATTTTTTTCTTCTGGTATATACATCATCATCATCATTGTTTAACTTCTGCTTTCCATGCTGGCATGGGTTGGACGGTTTGAGGACTGGCAAGGTTTCAACAGCTGGAAGCCCCTTCCTAATGCCAACCACTCCGAGAGTGTAGTGGGTGCTTTTTACATGCCACCAGCACAGGAGCCAGTCAGGCGGCACTGGCAACGACTACGCTTGAATGGTGTTTTCTATGTGCCGCTGGCACGGGAGCCAGTCATGCGGCACTGGCATTGACCATGGTGCATTTTACGTGCCACTGGCCACGCTCAAATGATGCTTTTTATGTGCCACTGGCACAGGTGCCTGTCAGGTGGCACTGGTATCGTCCACGACTACAATTTCACTTAACAGATCTTCCCAAGCACAACATATTGCTTGACGATTGAAGGATACTTTTAAACGGGCCAGTTATGCGACACTGACAGGTAAAAAAGATGAAGTGTACTATTTAGTATGCAGCACTTTTCTAGTTTTCTGTTTGCAATTTTATGTTCAAATTAGCATTTCTAATAGAGATTAAATTTGACATGAGACTGGATTAGCTTATAAGCTTATTGTTAATCACTTGGTTTAGGAAAGGTAGGATACTTCACTTGAAATAGTTGCAGTGGTGATGCTGATGATGGTAAAAAGGGTCATAGGCTTACATTATTTTAAAAATTCATTTACATCCCTTTTTTATGTATGTGAATTTCCCAGCTTTAAATGTTTTAATAAAGAAAGATAAAACTACTTCTTATTTCAGTTTGCTCGCAAAAGGCAGGTTGCAATTCTGAAGGCCCAAGGCAAGACTGCTGAGGCAATCAACAAGCTAAATGATTATTTAAAGGAGTATGTTTTAAATATTTTTCTTTTTTACATAACAATAACCATATCAATTTATATCAATGACAAAACATCCTGTATAACAATTAGTATTGTTTTTTTTTTATTTTGAACTCATCTGTGAGCAAAACCTCAATAATAATCAGTTTCCTCAAGTAAAAAGATTCTGTATCAGATTATTTATTTATTTATTTTTCTTGCCTTTAACCCTCCAACGCAGAGTATAGGCCACTTATAATTGAATTCCATGTCGCATGATTTTTTGCTTCTGTACTTATACTCTGCCATGAATGTCCCCCTTTCTCTAGTTCCTTTTGTGTTGATCTATGCCACGAGTTCTTAGGCCTACCCCTCTTTCTATATCCATCTGGATTCCACTGTAAAGCGCTTTTCGCTGCATTTGGTGTGTCCTTTCTAATTGTGCTACCAATCGACTTCCACTTTTTCTTAAATATTTGCTCCCTAATCGAAACTTGATTCGTTCTTTGCCATAGCTCCATATTGCTTATGTGTTCTGGCCATCTGGTTTTAAGTATACTATGCAAGCACCTGTTGATGAATGATTGTACATAAATATATTGTCTGAAAAATACATTTCTGAATAATATATAGCCAGTTTATCACATATGAACCATAGACACTTTCAAGTACAAAGTACTTACAACAAGAATAAATTAAATCTTGATTTGTATAAGAAATTTCTTTATAAAGTCAAATATTTATGAATATAATTATCCTCAGTATAATTTGTTTGTTTATCTTGACAGTTTATTAATGATGTTTCTGAAAATATTTGCTATGATAAAGTTAAGTTTTGCAAATAAAACAGTGTGCACGTGTAAACTGCTCACACTCACTACAAATATTCGTTTCTACTCTAGGCACAAGACCTGAAATTTTTGGGGATGAGGGTGGCAGTCGATTAGATCGACCTCAGTACACAACTGGTACTTAATCTATCGACCCCAAAAAGATGAAAGGCAAAGTCGACCTTGGCAGAATTTGAACTCAGAACATAACGACAGATGAAATGCCACTAAGCATTTCGCCCGGTGTGCTAATGTTTCTGCCACTTCGCCGCCTTACTCACTACAGATATTGCAGCAAGACTGGTTATAAAACAGAATTGTGATAACAAAGTGTCTATAGGGGCTTCTCCCATATATTTCCACGTGTAAACCTGCGTGCCTTATGTACCGTAAATCCTCGAGTTTTTCCCCCAAAATTTGAGGGTCAAAATCCCTAGTGCGTACTATACACGAGGTTAAAAATGAAAAATATTTTCTAAGCAATGTCTGAGTCTCTATTTGCTGTCCGGCAATGTTTATTCAGACGCATTTTGTGATGTCGGGTTTGTAACTGATAGTGATAAATATGTAGAAGCAATTTACTTAGTATTTATTTTTCACTGACGTTATTACTGTTATTTCTTTATTTTCTGTTATATATACAATAATAATAAAGGACATTACCGTATATACGTTTACAAGCCAAGGACATTATATAGACCTCATTGACTCAAGTTAGAGAAGGGGTGCGTATTATGCACAAGGTTTAGGTCTTTCAGAGGTACAGCCCCCTAAAAATCCCCTGCGTGTTATACTCAAGGGCGGACTATACTCGAGGATTTACAGTATACAGAATTTTGAAAAGTAGATTTGGAGTATTGGTGGAATTACAAACATCCCAAAAGTTGACAGAACCCCTTTGAAGTCTTTAGCAGAGTTCACACTCAAATGCTAACATTTTGACCAGATCTCTGGTATAAGGAAAACTTGATATTCTGATGTGCTGCTTCATCATCATCATCATCATCGTTTACCGTCCGCCTTCCATGCTAGCATGGGTTGGACGATTTGACTGAGGACTGGTGCAACCGGATGGCTACACCAGGCTCCAATCTAATTTGGCAGAGTTTCTACAGCTGGATGCCCTTCCTAACGCCAACCACTCAGAGAGTGTAGTGGGTGCTTTTACGTGTCACCCACACGAAAACGGCCA
>NC_068983.1:15275020-15276402 GCF_001194135.2 Octopus bimaculoides | reverse complement strand
AAAAAAAAAAAAAAAAAAAGAAGCTATTTAGAAAAAGTATAACAGCAGAGACTAGATAAAAATGTTGTATAAAAAAATTTTTTTTTTTCTTAATAGGTTTATGACTGATTTTGAAGCTTGGATGGAACAGTGTGACTTGTATATAGCTGAGAATGATTATGCTAAAGCTTCTTTCTGTATGGAGGAGTTGATATTATCTAATCCTCACAATCATCTCTACCATCTGAAATATGCTGAGGTAAGCTCAAATTAATCTCTATGCATGCTTATTGTTTTTTCCGTTTATTAGCAGTCATTTTCTCATATTAAATTTTGTATCATCTGTAATAGTATTGAATGAAATGCCTTGTATGTTTTGGCTCTTTGCATTCTGACAGTAACGCCTGCAGTGACTCTGGTGCCAAGGTACATCAGACCTAGTCAAGGTACATCAAACCTAGCCTGGATAACATTACTGGAATGGAAAGAAGAAACTTGTAGCTGCTGGTCAACCGTAGAAAAACAAAAATTGCAAATGGTCTTTCTGGGTGCAGATATGTAGTTTATCCTGACCAAGAGATGCCTGAAAGATTGTACTTTATTTGAAGGGCAGTGGAGATGTAAGAAAACTGGACTGGGTGATTTATTGGATTGAAACTTGTTCAGTGTCTCACTTCTGATTTAAAATCCTGTTATGGCCACATGAATTGCTCAAAGACTTTAAAGAAGATCTTTGAAAATGTTTAGAATTATCATCATCATCATCATTGTTTAACGTCCACTTTCCATGCTAGCATAGGTTGGACGATTTGACTGAGGACTGGTGAACCAGATGGCTGCACCAGGCTCCAATCTGATTTGGCAGATGCTTGAATTGAAGCACTTGGGATTACTGAGTGTGAGTGTAGGCTTGGTAGATATTTAAGAGAGAGAAAGAGAAGGCTAAGCCAATGAACTGTTAGCATCCATCTTTATTACCAGAAAAATCTATAAGGGAGCCTCGGCATAGTCGCATGACCTACTAGAAATGACAGCTAAATCTTTTGAATTCTATCCTACTTCTGTAGAATAAGCAAAGCAGTGGACAATGTAGTGATCCTAGAGAGACAGCTAAGATGGGATGTCATGGCTGGACTGCTTTTGATCAAGGATCTGTTCAATAAAAACTTGACTTAAGACTGACCAGACTAACAACTAGAAAAACTCACAGGGATTGGTTTTGTGTGCCATTTTGTATACCCATATTGATCTCAGTCAGACAAAATGTAAAGTTAGTGCAGACATGGCTAGTGATCCAGCTGCGCAGCACTTTAGGCAAGGGTTTTTTACCATAACCTCAGATTGACCAATGCCTTGTGAATGGAATTTGTTAGATGGAAGCTGTGCAGAAGTCCGTTTTATAT
>NC_068983.1:15273161-15274366 GCF_001194135.2 Octopus bimaculoides | reverse complement strand
CTGCACCAGGCGCCTATCTGATTTGGCAGAGTTTCTACAGCTGGATGCCCTTCCTAATGCCAACCACTCCGAGAGTGTAGTGGGTGCTTTTATGTGTCACCGGCACGATGGCCAGTCAGGCAGTACTGCCAACAGCCACGCTCAAAATGGTGTATTCTATGTGCCACCTGTACAGGAGCCAGTCCAGCGGCACTGGCAACGATCTCGCTCGAATGTCTTTTCACGTGCCACCGGCACAAGTGCCAGGAAGGCGATGCTGGTAATGATCACGCTCAAATGGTACTATTTACGTGTCACTAGAACGGAAGCCAGACAGCTGCTCTGGCAATGATCACGCTCGGACAGTGCTCTTAGCGCTCCACTGGTACAGGTGCCATCACGATTTCGCTTTCACTTTCACTTGCCTCAACAGATCTTCACAAGCCGAGTTTAGTGTCCAAGTACTGTCTACTTGAATTTTACAGACACTCCTTTGTCACTCTGTCCATTATAAATACAATAAATGGTTCACTGGAAACCTATAAAAGCAGTGATATTATTGTTTACAAACTGTATAATTTATAAAAGAAAACATAAAAGTAAGATCTCAAAATAAAGGAAGATGACAGTAGTTATTTTTGTTGTCTTCCCATCATAAAAAGATTGTGAATCAGTTTTTATATGTGCACCCACTAATTAGTTTTTTTTCCCCATTTTAAATTCTGTTATAACCATAATCTACACCACCTGAAAGGTATTTTTGACTCTTGCTTGTTTCAGCCATGCGGTTACAGTCGTAGAAAATTTCATTAAAAAATAATAATTTTTCTGACAGTACGAGGAAACAGTTGACTTTAGTGAATTATCCTAAACTCCTTTACTGTCCCTCCAAAACATTTTTCACAACAAATTCTAATATATCTGAAAGGTATTTGTAGAAAATTTCATAACTGAATACAAATTTTGTTCCTATTTTACAGATTAAATATACACAAGGTGGTCCTGAAAACCTTGAAATAGCCAGAGCATATTTCAGTGAAGCTGCAAAACTAAATCCACACAATCTGCGCAGTTTATTTGGATTGTTAATGGTAAGTAAATATATAATATATATATATATATATATATATATATAGTTCAAAAAAACAATAACAAAAAAACAAAAAAACAACAAAGTGAGGATGTGATATGGATAGTATTATTGGACGCTCAGGAAAGGAAAGAGA
>NC_068983.1:15269043-15270589 GCF_001194135.2 Octopus bimaculoides | reverse complement strand
TAAAGCGTATTTAATCTCCATACCTTCGTTTTATTTGCTTTTTTCATTTTAAATTTGCTTTAACCCTAACCCTAACCCTAGGGTTAGGGTTCGGGTTAGAGTTAGGGTTAGGGTTAGGGTTAATTGTTTCAGAATCGTTTGTTTATGTAGTCGGCACTTAATGTATATCGGCTGAATGGACGTCAGTGATTGGTTGAAATTACAGAAATACGACAACTTTAACATGGAATAATTTATGGATTTCTTTTTTTTTTTAAGAAGACTAAGAGAAAAAGATGTTTTATATGACACATTCTACCAGTGTTCCAAGTTTCAAAGTGTTTCGTTAATGAAAAATGTGGCCCCCGTTTTAAAAAAGATCCAATTTTAGTGCTTCTACTACTTACTACAACCTTTCCACTATTTTTAAGGGTTTCAGTTATTAACTGTGCCGGAGCACCATATTCTAATCGATTACAACGATTTCACTATCAGAGTGGTTGGTGTTAGGAAGGGCATCCAGCTGTAGAAACACAGCCAGATCAGACTGGAGCCTGGTGCAATCTCCTGGCTTCCCCGACCCCAGTCGAACCACCCAATCCATGGCCAGCATGGCAAACGGCCGTTAAAAGATGATGATGATAATGATGATGATGATGATGATAGGAAACAAAAAATTTGTCTCAAGAATGAGAGTAACTAATTTATATATGTATGTATATATTATTCCAAGGAGTGACAAGTTCAAAAAGATGGCATGTCTGGCTACTTAAAATAAAGTACCCAAAGATAAATATGAGAGTGGGAAAATATTTGATCCATATTAATATTTCTATTTTTGAAAACCAGTGGATGTATTCCACTGAATTCCCTTTGTACTATTTTTAACACTGATAGGCAAAGTGGACTCGGGTAGAATTAAAGCTCTGAAGATAAAAAGGATGTAATGTGAATTTTGTTTGATGCTCTACCGATTCTGGCATTCAGTAGCGGTATTTACTTACAACTATATTGTTTGAGCTATTGGGCCAGTAAGAAAACACGTCTTGCCGATGCTTTTGTTAATTAAGTTAATCATTTAAGTTATTGATTCGATTATCAGTATTGTAGTAAATTGAATTCTGAAACAGTAATACAGGGAAGTAACTCTATGACTAAATGATTGATGTATTATCTTTCTTGGATGCAATTTCATTAACATTCAGTATTAAATATTAAACTGTAACTAGACATCACAATCAACAATTTTTTGAGTCAAGTACATCAAAACCAAAATCAAATGGAAATTGTAGTTGTGATCCCCTTGCCGGTGGCACGTAAAAAGCACCATCTGATCGTGGCTATTACCAGCCCCCCTCTGGCCCCTGTGCTGATAGCATGTAAAAAGCACCTACTACACTCTCAGAGTGGTTGGTGTTAGGAAGGGTATCCAGCTGTAGAAACACTGCCAGATCAGACTGGAGCCTAGTGCAGCCTCCTGGCTTCTCAGACCCCAGTTGAACCATCCAATCCATGCCAACATGGAAAACGGCCATTAAAAGACGATGACGACGACGACCATTTAACG
>NC_068983.1:15267952-15268787 GCF_001194135.2 Octopus bimaculoides | reverse complement strand
CTGGTCTGGCAGAGTTTCTACAGCTGGATGCCCTTCCTAACGCTAACCACTCCGAGAGTGTAGTGGGTGCTTTTATGTGCCACTGGCACAAAGGCCACTCCGGCGGTACTGGCAACAGCCACGCTCAAATGGTGTTTTTTATGTGCCACCTGCACAGGAGTCAGTCCAATGTTTTGTTCACATGCCACCAGCACAAGTGCCAGTAAGGCGAAGCTGGAAACTATCACGCTCAAATGGTGCTTTTTATGTGGCACGGGAGCGAGACCTCTGCTCTGGCAGTGATTCCACTCGGATGGTGCTGTTAGCGCTCCACTGGCACGGGTATATCTTGGAAATGCGCCGGCCCAATGGTTTCCCTTCATGGCAGAATTAATAATCAAGACTATTTAAGCATTTTATCTGATCAAATTCATCCTATTGTTGTGGAACTGTTTCCGGAGGGAAACGCAATCTTTCAGGATGATAATGTACCTATTCACACAGCTAAAGTTGTTACTGAATGGCATGAGGAACATTCTGGTGAAGTTGAATATCTTATCTGGCCACCACAGTCCCCAGATCACAATATTATCGAACATTTATGGTGCATTTTAGAAAAACAAGTAAGGAGTCGATATCCTCCACCATCATCGCTACAAGAACTGGAGACTGTTTTAACTGAAGAATGGACAAAAATTCCTTTGAAAACAATTCAAACTTTGTACAAGCCTATACCTTGTAGAATTCAAGCTGTAATTACTGCCAAAGGCGGTCCTACCCTTATTAAAATTAATTTGTTTGAAATTTTAAGATGTTTCCATTATTCTGTTAAACCCCTGTGTGTGTGTGTATATAT
>NC_068983.1:15261927-15267242 GCF_001194135.2 Octopus bimaculoides | reverse complement strand
ATATATATATATATATATATATATATATATATACACACACACACACACACACACACACACATGGCATGTTTCAGTCTTTCTCCTACCCAACATGTGTTGTCACCGAGGAAAATTGTATTTTCACCTAGTATGGATAGTAATTTAGTATTGAAGTAACTTGATTCGTTTTCCGTCATTTATCTTTTAACAGACTGCAAGTGGTTTAGCTGTTTACCATTCAAAGAATTCCAAAGAAAGACAAGCTAACACAAAATATGCTATGTGGGCTGCAGAGCAGATCAATGAAGTCTATGGAGTAAGTGTTTTTTGCTATCTTTTCAATAATATTTCCCTTTTGTTGTTCCAATTTCTTGTTGGCCAATAACAGCATCATTAGTAAGGCGCAGGTGTGGATGTGTTAAGAAGTTTGTTTCCCAACCACATTGTTTTGGGTTCAGTTCTCCTGTGGAGCACCTTGGGCAAGTGTCTTCGACTATAGCCCCAAGCCAACAAAAGATTTGGTTGATGGAAACTGAAAGAAGCCCATTGTGTGTATGTGTGTGTTACTGTCTTCTTGCCTTGATATTGCAAAATAGTTGTAAATGAGTCACCATCATGCAAGTATTGTCCTGTGGAGCACCTTGGGCAAGTGTCTTCGACTATAGCCCCAGGCCAACAAAAGATTTGGTTGATGGAAACTGAAAGAAGCCCGTTGTGTGTATGTGTGTGTTACTGTCTTCTTGCCTTGATATTGCAAAATAGTTGTAAATGAGTCACCATCATGCAAGCATTGTCCTTTATTTCCACTCGTCTGAGACATGTCTGGTTATTGGAAGATATTACTTTGCTTGGAAACAGGTGAGTGTTGGTGACAGGAAAAGCATCTGCCATAGAAAATCTGCATCTCCTAATTCCATCTGATCCATGCTCGCATGGGAAAGTGGATCTTAAATGATGATTGCAAAACATTGTTGAGAAAGAATTCAGCTAAGTTTTTAGTCACAATTTCAAGGCTTGAATATCAAAATTTCAATATTCGTATTTATCAATCCATTATTTCTAATGATAATGAGGGTCGTTATTTTTTCTCTCTTTTCAGAATGAATTGACGAAAAGCCAAATATCTAATATGAAAATCACAGAAACTATAGAGAAATTGTTAGGAGAAATCTCAGCCAAGACAACAAACTGATATTATCAACGTTTTTCTAGAAACTCACAATTGTTTGTGTCTGTGTGTATCTATCTACCCATCTATATCTAATTATCTATCTACCTACCTGTCTATATGTGTGTGTGAGTGTGTGTGAGAGAGAAGAGAGAGAGATAGGAAGATTTACTGACATGTGGTGTCTGATGCTAGTGGCCTGTTTGCTGGATCCTATCCTCACCCAGATTTATATTACGAGTATGGTTGTTTTTGTAAGGTTGTGTGACTGATATTATGATTATATTATGATTATTATTATTACTAACCACTTGTGTGTGAGCATGATGGAATTGGCAGCTGCAGCAGCACTAACTGTTGGACAACAATATTATGTATGACTACTATGGTAGTCAATTTGGACTGTTCATAATTGAAATGTGCTCTTTCAATACTGTAAGAGTCTTTTTGTTATTCCTATTAACTCATTAGTAATCAATTTACATAAATATTCTCTACACCCTTCAGGCGTTTTTGACAGTTTTTTTTAATATTCATTCCAGAGAATTGTAACAAATTTATGTGGCACCGATTAGGAAACAAAAAATTTGTCTCAAGAATGAGAGTAACTAATTTATATATGTATGTATATATTATTCCAAGGAGTGACAAGTTCAAAAAGATGGCATGTCTGGCTACTTAAAATAAAGTACCCAAAGATAAATATGAGAGTGGGAAAATATTTGATCCATATTAATATTTCTATTTTTGAAAACCAGTGGATGTATTCCACTGAATTTTGGTAAATAATCCTTCGTACAGAAGGTCAGTAGCGACGCCTGCTAGGTTCGGCTGCTCTACATTGATAAGGGGCAACACCCTGAAACTAGTCTGTAGATGCCAGACGAGCAAAGGGAAGCGGCTGACCTCCTCTGTTCGAAGGTTATAATGGACACAGGTTCGGGAGTCACATAGCTAGCTAGAGGAGATGGCCTCTTGGAGCTAATCAACGGCAGCATTCGTCCTAATTTTTTGGACTGCGATGTTGGCTTGGCGATAACTATTAATATATATATATAATTCAATAATAGGATAAAGTCTTTTATAAGAATTTATCAAGTAGCTAGCGTGAAAAAACCTCATAAGGGAAAAATCCATCATTTACTCCATAACATATATTTATTTATATAAGGGCATTACCATACATGAATGCCTCACACTAAGAGGGACTCTAAGGTCAAACTACCATAATAAACACATTTTTACCGAATGCGAGGAAATGCAACTCTCAAAGCTAGCCCCTTAAAAACAGACTAAACTATAGATCATGATTTCGTAATTATTGCAGTAATATGCACCTTTTACTCATCAGTATAGTATGGTCAAGACACATGGTAGTTTGACCTTAGAGTCCCTCTTAGCGTGAGGCATTCATGTATAGTAATGCCCTTATATATATATATATACACACACAATATTTAGCTTTTCGTCTATTCATTCTGAAAAGAGAGGGCTAATTGCCCTTCCTATTGCCAACCACTTTGCAAAGTGTACTGGGTGCTTTGTATGTGGCACTGACATGGGTACTTTTTTATGTGGCACCAACATGTTTGCTTTCACATGGCACTGGCACAGATGCTTTTTATGTGGCACCGGCTCAGATTGGCCTTCGTGTGGGTGACACGTAAAAGCACCCACTACACTCTCGGAGTGGTTGGCGTTTGGAAGGGCATCCAGCTGTAGAAACTCTGCCAAATCAGATTGGAGCCTGATGTAGCCTTTGAGCTCCACCAGTCCTCAGTCAAATCGTCCAACCTATGCCAGCATGGAAAGCGGACGTTAAACGATGATGATGATGATGATGATGAAATATATATATAACAGAATTCGAATAAGTTTGTAACATTTCTCATCAGGTTAAATTTATGTGTGGTATGCAGTTTAATTTTTAAAGACCTGTCTAATTACATATTTATTAAAATATGATTGAAAAGACAAACCTCTTTTTAAAAAAATATTGCTTGGTTTGATTTTCTCTTGTAATTTTCCTCAAGCAAGTCTCTCTCTTACGTGTCTAGCAGTAGCCAGCAAGCATATTGAAATACCAATTATTTTGGTAATGCAGCAATATCTATGACAATATCCACCCATCGTCCATCTTCTCTAACCACTATTCCTGGGAGGTTCATTGAAGTAGAGTCCTCAGGCATATCCTCCATAGGGTCCAGTCAGAAGCAATTGTTGTTAGACTTTCCAACTGGATTCCCATGTGTGACCAACTATGAGACTATGGATCCTATCCAACCCTCTTTTTCTTGGTCTACTCCTAGATCTCCTGCACGTTGGTGTAACTTGAAGAATCTGTCTTTCAGTTCTTTCATGTGAAATTCTAATAACATATCAATAGTTCTGGAGTTGTGACCTCTCAATGCGTATTTCTCTGGGACACCAACACCAGTGAAGTTATCTCTAAATTGTCTCTGTTTGTTCAAGATGATGTAACTATGAGAGCAAATAGTAAAGTGCTGACAGAACATTGCTATAATGAGAAGGGAACAAAATAAGGTGAAGGGAACAAAATATGATGGTTGAAACTGTTTGAAGTGGTGGGAGAGGAGAGTGATAGCTGGGTGTATTGAGTACAGGCTGATAGTAGGAAAGGTTAAATACAAGTAGATCCATTCCTATCTTTGTTACATAGGTAGCACGGCCCAGTGAATAAAAGTGAGGGTCAGACAGGTCTGACGATATTCCTATACAGGCAGCACAGTACAATCTGTAGGAGTGATTCAGTGGTATCTTTAGTTGTTCAAGCAACAAAGGACAGTGAAATGAGAGAGAGAGGAGGAGGGGGAAGCACCCTAGATAAACAAGAAGAGGTATAGCTGATTGAGATTAAAGTTATAAATATAAAAAAGGGGCATAGCTAATTAATACCTGGGTCACAAACAGGAAAGGCATAGCTGGTTAGTACCAATATCATAAATAAGAAAGGGCATAGTTAAATCAACTACAGTTGATGACTAGTTAACTGGTGCTTATGTTACAGATGTCTACATAGGCGAGGGGTGGCTGTGTGGTAAGTAGCTTGCTTACCAACCACATGGTTCCGGGTTCAGTCCCACTGCGTGGCACCTTGGGCAAGTGTCTTCTACTGTAGCTTCGGGCCGACCAAAGCCTTGTCAGTGGATTTGGTAGACGGAAACTGAAAGAAGCCCGTCGTATATATGTATATGTATATATGTGTGTATGTTTGTGTGTCTGTGTTTGTCTCCCCTAACATCGCTTGACAACCGATGCTGGTGTGTTTAGGTCCCCGTAACTTAGAGGTTCGGCATAAGAGACTGATAGAATAAGTACTAGGCTTACAAAGAATAAGTCCTGGGGTCGATTTACTCGACTAAAGGCGATGCTCCAGCATGGCCGCAGTCAAATGACTGAAACAAGTAAAAGAGTAAATGTGAAAGGAAAGTTAATGGGAAGGGAGATAACTGTTGCTTTATCATGATTGCTTTTATAATTTCGGTTGTCCTGAAAAAAAAGAAAGTACTGTTCTTATTCATCAGACCTATGATCAACAGCACTGTCCCATTTTTTTTGGTTCTCATACACAGTCTATACACGATCACATTACCCAATGCCTCTTTTTAAAGATGGTAGGGGGTGATTTGGTCGCTATTTCTAGCAGATCGAACAAGCATGTAGAGGCTCCCCCAATTAGCTTGTCATAAACCTTGTGGAAGTTGGTAAGTAATGTGATAAAGGAATAAAATGATAATACACAAAGTCTATACTTCAACAGGGAAGGAATGATTCTGCCAAACTTCAACAGGGCAACACTCTGAGTCAACAGGTAACATCTTAGTCTGCTAGAAACAGTACCTGAACCACCCTCAAACCTCTCCTAACTGTCTTAATGCAGTCCTAGACACACTGAGCAGCAGCAAGTATAGTATGTTCCATACTCTTTACTCTCTTTTACTTGTTTCAGTCATTTGACTGCGGCCATGCTGGAGCACCGTCTTTATAGTCGACCAAATCGACCCCTCTTTGTAAGCCTAGTACTTATTCTATCGGTCGCTTTTGCCGAACCGCTAAGTTACGGGGACGCAAACACACCAGCATCGGTTGTCAAGCGATGCTGGGGGGGGGGGACAAACAGACATATGCACACAGATACATACATACA
>NC_068983.1:15260109-15261917 GCF_001194135.2 Octopus bimaculoides | reverse complement strand
GATGCTGGGGGGGGGGGACAAACAGACATATGCACACAGATACATACATACATATATAGGCAAGTGAAATCGAAATCGAATTAAATTTGACGACTGGCACCCATGCCAACGTCGTCTCCTTCATTGGAAACGAAACTCTGCTAGCGAAGACTTATTGGGGCAAGCGAAAGCGAAACCGTCAATGGCACATGTGCCCAGCATCGCCTTCCTGGCACCTGTGCCAGATGGCACGTGTAAAGACATTCGAGCGAGATTGTTGCCAGTGCCGCCGAACCGGCTCCTGTGCAGGTGGCACGTAAAATACACAATTTTGAGCGTGGCCGTTGCCAGTACCGCTTGACTGGCCTTCGTGCCGGTGGCACGTAAAAGCATCCACTACACTCTCTGAGTGGTTGGCGTTAGGAAGGGCATCCAGCTGTAGAAACTTTGCCAAATCAGATTGGAGCCTGGTGTAGCCATCTGGTTCACCAGTCCTCAGTCAAATTGTCCAACCCATGCTAGCATGGAAAGCGGACGTTAAACGACGATGATGATGATAGTGTACGCAGTCCAAAGGAAGTCAAATTCCCAAGGGACAAACTAAGCAAGGACAACAATGAGTACAACAACAACATAAGCAATAATATCGAGAAATTGCTGAAAAATTGAATACCTATCTATCTACACACACACACACACACACACACACACACACACACACACACACACACATTTCTTTTGTTTCATTCATTTGACTGCGGCCATGCTGGAGCACACCGACTTGAAGGTTCTTAGTCAAACAAATCGACCTCAAGAGTTATATTGTTAAAGCCTAGTACTTATTCTATCGGGCCTTTTTGCCGAACCGCTAAGTTACGGGGACGTAAACACACCAACAGCAGTTGTGAAGCAGTGATGGTGGTGGTGATGGCGGGAAACACACACACACACACACACACGACAAGCTTCTTTCAGTTTCCGTCTACCAAATCCACTCCCAGGGCTTTGGTCAGACCGAGGCTATAGTAGAAGACACTTGTCCAAGGTTCCACGCAGTAGGACCGAACCCGGAACCATGTGATTGCGACCATATATGTGCATACATATATAATGCGCGAAGGTCAGAAAGGTATGAGGCTAGTACGTTTCGCTGGAAGCGTAATGCGTGTGCTTGTGTATTAAATAAAAAGTTAAGTAAATGAATTAGAAAAAAAAAATTTTAAGGGGACACAATTCATCCTCAACATTACTTGAGTTACTGTCCTTGGCATAAAATAAATTTTTTTTTCAACAACTTTTCTGTTTATTTGAATATTAGTTATGTTCGAATAGTGGTCCTCAATTCTATTGGGATTACCGTTTCTTTCACTTCCATGTCATACGTTTAGCGACTAATAATGCACACATACAGCGAACTAAGAAACACTATAAACAAGTCTTTGTATTTCAGAAAGACTTAAACGTAACAGCAACTTGAAAAGGTAAATTTACATCATACCCGTAACCAAATTGTATTCACAGTTTTAAGCGGATGGGTCTGTTTCATGCAGGGATATCAGCTTCTCTGCCTGAAGCGGGAAGGCACCAAGAAGTTTTAAATATCTGCATTCAGAAGATTTCAGTTCAAAAAGAAGCTGAGCGATTGCATTGGTGCTTCGCCCTACTAAATATGACGCCGGTCAGTTAAAATACATCTTCACTTCATTCCGCAGTGTAGGATAGTAATCAGAAACGTTGATTATTGTTTGGTAAATAAATATGTGATTAAAAAAAAAATCTTTGATGTTAGATCAATGCCATTTTGAAGTTAAGTCAATTCTTGTCACCTC
>NC_068983.1:15254625-15259655 GCF_001194135.2 Octopus bimaculoides | reverse complement strand
AAAACGAAGGAAAACGAACACACGTGTGTTGCCTCTCTGCAAAATGTCAGAAGTAATGGAGATTAAATACGCTTTACACCGCTTAAACTGCCAAAGGAGTAACTATAAACAGCTGAATACTTGTCAGTGTTTGGTTGAAATTATCGAAATAAGACAATTTTTTTTACATGAAATAACTTCGAATACAAAATTTTTTTTTTGTTCTATAAAGTCTTTCGGTACCAAAAACACTACATAAAGCATAAATGAAAACTGGTGCCCCCGTTTTGAACTAGATCCTCATTTTCTTATAGTCACAAACTGACGTCGTCAAACTTAGCTGAATACAACTAATAAAAAGCAGCATCATGCTTGATCCCGCTTGGAGCATTCATCATTATGAATAGAGTTGGTGTCTTGAAAGAAAACAGCATATGTTTTTAAAAAAGCCAGTAGAAACGTCTCAGACATTTTCCTTTTGACTGTCATCCAGTTAAAAATCCAAAATCGCCATTGTATGCTAAGTGTCTGCATATCACCGTTGAAATAGAAACGATTTGTATATCTAAATGAAGTTGTTGGCACTCCGTCGCTTACGACGACGTCGAGGGTTCCAGTTGATCCGATCAACGGAACAGCCTGCTCGTGAAATTAACGTGCAAGTGGCTGAGCACTCCACAGACACGTGTACCCTTAACGTAATTCTCGGGGATATTCAGCGTGACACAGTGTGACAAGGCTGACCCTTTGAATTACAGGCACAACAGAAACAGGAAGTAAGAGTGAGAGAAAGTTGTGGTGAAAGAGTACAGCAGGGTTTGCCACCATCCCCTGCCGGAGCCTCGTGGAGCTTTAGGTGTTTTCGCTCAAAAAACACTCACAGCGCCCGGTCTGGGGATCGAAACCGCGATCCTATGACCGCGAGTCCGCTGCCCTAACCACTGGACCATTGCGCCTCCACATCTAAATGAAGTATATAGATGTAAAACATATACTTGCACTGATAAATATAAGTTAACGCTGCTTGCTGTTATACAAATAAAACAATGGCCTTTGCAACTCTATCTTAGCTTATCAAACCTTTGGATCTTTGTACTGCTCCCATCACTGCCTACTTTGGGGACAATTGAGTTAGGATCAACATATTAAATGAAGCGGGCGTTAAATACCACCCTATCAAAAATATTTACGTGAGAAGGAAAAAAAACAATATTATCTCAGTTAGTAAAGCTATTTCAATCATTTCTGTAAATACGAACATAACTCTGAACATGTTTCGGTATTATTAGTCCTCACCGGCAGAGTATATACCTCACCATATTAGCTAAGTATAGGTGAGAGGCGTAGGAGTGGCTGTGTGGTAAGTAGCTTGCTTACCAACCACATGGTTCCGGATTCAGTCCCACTGCGTGGCACCTTGGGCAAGTGTCTTCTACTATAGCCTCGGGCCAACCAAAGCTTTGTGAGTGGATTTGGTAGACGGAAACTGAAAGAAGCCCGTCGTATATATGTATACATATATATATATATGTATGTGTGTTTGTGTGTCTGTGTTTGTCCCCCCCCCCAACCATCCCTTGACAACCGATGCTGGTGTGTTTACGTCCACGTAACTTCGCGGTTCGGCAAAAAGAGACCGATAGAATAAATACTAAGCTTACAAAGAATAAGTCCTGGAGTCGATTTTCTCGACTAAAGAAATGGCCGCAGAAACAAATAAAAGAGAGTACTATACACTAGCAAACAGGCAATTAGAATATTTACCAAAATAAATGTGAAGTTAATTATGCAGGGTCGCTATCCGTATGAAAATTGGGAGTTAAATTAGTGTTAATATATTCAATGTAGTGAGCATTAACAAGCTCATTAGAAGTTTCTATGAGCAGAGGAAAAAGCCACATTAATTCAATGACAAATATTATCTTAATTTTATTAGTCCTTTTTTTTTTCACAGGGCAGTGGCTTGTCAGTATCCTATCAGGATCGAACAGAGTACCTTGTGGCATTTAGTTAAGACCTTTTACTTTCCGAGTTCAAATCACGCCAAAGTCAACCTTATGTCCTTGGGGTCAGTACAATCGACTGTCTCGCCACCAATTTCTGGTTTTGTGCCAGAGTTAGAAATCTGTTTTATTTCAGTCATCCTTTCTTAATGTACCAGGAAAACCGTTTCAAACCACGAGCCCAGTTATTATTTATTATTTCTTTTCCAACTAAATGATGTGAGTACAATCAGATACACGTGGCTGGTTGCTCGAACCCTTTAGGTACGAAATCTAATTAAGCCTCGGGGTAACAACCATAATTCCATATATGAATATGAAATTATTGTTTCTGAATAATTCTTATTATTTAATTGAGAGAATGCAGTGTTTGGACTCTTTTTTAGGACTTCGAGACTGGTTGTAGAGGAGAAGGAAAGAGGAAGGCAAAAGCTGCCAGCCCTGACAGTGTCCTTTTCATTACATGCAAACATTGCGTCCCAGAACTTGCTCCTACATTCACCAAACTCTTTAGTTACTCACTGCGGGGATATATCTTGACGGTGACCGGTAATAAAGTCATAGTAATAAAGTCACAATTTTGGTTTGGGGAAAAAAAAATCACAGGAAAAAAAGTTACAATTAATTTATGGGATCCGGACAAAACCCCCCTAAGACAACCACGCACCCGGACTAAACCCCCCTAGGACAATCCCACACCCGGACAAAACCCCTGTGACTTTTTTTCCGTGACTTTTTTCCTGTGACATTTTTTTACCTGGATTCATCCTGACATTTGACAGCATGTCTCAGCGTGTCCTATTCCAAACAAGGCAATTTCTATATCCCAGACAACTTTTCTCCTATTGCTCTCACCTCAAACATCTTAAGACAAAGAAGAGAACTGTGAACAATGACATTATTCAATACCTTGAATAAGGTGCTAAAGAGCGCCATTGTTAGAGAATGACGTGTTGGAAAACGTGCACCCCTCTCTCTTTAGTAACCAACTGTACAGTCTCCGCAGAAGCAGATCAACTGGAGATCTACTCTTGTCATTCACCAGTAGAGTCTCGCTTAAGAGAAGTTCGACGAAGGGAATGCTTTTGCTGTTGATATCAGCAAACGCCTTTGACCATATCTTGCATGCTTCTTATCGCGGCATGTATTGATGGAGCTCTTTTTGTCCCACCTTTTATCAGCTCTGGTGTTTTCTGGGGTTCATTTATGTCCCCCACTTCGTTCTATATATATATCAGTGGCCTACTTGCCGTTACAGCCAACGACACTCATTCATGCAGTTGACACAACCTTTTTATTCATCTTAACTTTTCCCAGTTACACATAATTAATACGTCTCATTTCATACCTAGACACTTCACACCAAACCTGCATTGATTCCATGAAAGAGTACCTTGATAACCCTCTTCAACCTTGCTTCTTATAACAGCAAAAAAAAAAAAAAAAGAAAAAGAAAAAATCTCATGAGCTACTCATATCTAGGAAACATCACCTTATCACATTTCCACTAAACATGAGGAGCCCTCAGCTAGATTCTTCAAAGTTGCTCAAAACGTTGGGTTTCATTATTACTGATGTTCTCTTCTGATGAAAGCACATGGTTAGCTTAGCTAGGATCGCATCCAAAAGAACGGTTCTTTTTTTTTTTTTTTTTTTTTCAGTCTCCAACAACTGCTGATTCTCTAAAAGGCTCAAGTAAAGTCTACAACGGAGTACTGCTCTCACAATTGGATCGATTTTGCTACAACGCGCACGGATATCCTGGACCGCACCCAGAGAAGGGCTTCTCGACTGACTGACATTCAGTCACAAAGAAACATTCTCCAGCGTTTACCTCATCGGTATACTGGCTCATTTCTCTCTCATTCCTGTTGCTACTATAACGTCCCCTGTTCTTCAGACCTGGAAGGTTTCTTACGTTCACTGTTCATGTACCCCAGATCACTCGTGTTTCCACTTTTCGTCACATTGTTGCATCCTTTCCCGACACACACAGACTCCCACCTGGAGTCTTATCTCTGCCCACGACTCTCATGTAAGTGTTGATAGCAACAGCTTAAACGGAACATTAATGACATCGTGCTCACTAGTCTCAGAAGAATGCAAAGGTTTCAAAGACACTACTGCTTCCTCCAGACTCAGCAAGTTTTAAAAAAAATTTTTAAAAACCCATGAGAAGTGGGTGGGGGGTGGGGGGTCTGATCTAAATATTTTCAAAAGAGTAGAATTCTCCGCTATGGGCAGCTAATGGTCAAATGGGGATTTAAACCCGGCGATGGAGTAAATCTACTACCCATGTGGGTTGTGACAGGATTTCAACTCAAAACGTAAAGACCTAGAACGGCATCTCGTCCGACGCTATAACGATTCCACCAGTCAATCGCCTAATAAACGCAAAATTGACCTGGGTGTTGTTTGAAATCGGAAAACTTGGAGCCAGAATAAGTATTGCTTGGTATTTCGTCCAACGCGTTAACGACGGTGCCATTTGAACGCTTAATTAGTAGACAGATATTAATTAGTAGACAGATATTAATTAGTAGACAGACTTATGATCGAAGACGCTCCAACCCAGCTCAGCCCATTCCTATCTTTATCTTTTGTTTCAGTCATTGGACAGTGGCCACGGTGGGGCACCGCCGTGACGGGTTTTAGTCAAGCAAATCGCCCCCACCAGTACTTATTCTTTAACCCATTACCTACCAGTGATCTCATATGAGATCACTTAAAAATTACAAATTTCGTAATTATCTGTCAATATTTACACATATCTAACCTTTTTGCTATATCTACTTGGTATATTTCTCTGATATTCAAATGACGTTTGCTAATTTTTCACCCAATATCTCGCTTATTTCTATTTAAAATGTTATTTTGATCAACCCAGCGTGTTTCTAAGGCTGTTTTATGCTAGAAATCAAAGTTTCATTAAAAAAATTCCAGTTAATAGAATTATGGGAGGTAATGGTTTAAACTCTGGCACTTATTTTATCCGTCACTTTTATCGAACCGTAAACAAACCAACACCAGTTGTCAAGCGGTGGGGAA
>NC_068983.1:15252104-15253794 GCF_001194135.2 Octopus bimaculoides | reverse complement strand
ACACACACACACACACACACACACACACACACACACATACATATATACGACGGTCTTCTTTCAGTTTCCGTCTACCAAATCCACTGACAAGGCTTTGGTCGGCCCGAGGCTATAGTAAAAGACACTTGCCCAAGGTGCTACGCAGTGGGACTGAACCCAGAACCATGTGGTTGGTAAGCAAGTTACTTATCACACAGCCTAAGAAATAAAAGTTGTAAAAGAATAAATGAAAAATTCACAGATGTTTTTTAAAGGGGGGCGGGGGGAAAATGGCGAATAATTTCGATTGCTGTAAAGAAAATGTTCGGCACTTTAGAGCAGTATTGATTCTGAGTTAACTTGTTTGTCTCCACGTGAGTCTTAATCGAGTAGGCTTGTAATCAAAGGCATTCCAGCCGTGATCATCACGTTTTCCGGTACATTTATGGACTATAAAGTATTCTTCGTTCTTGAAGATAAAAGGATGAAATTCGAGAGATGTATAGCAGCTATTTCTCGCAAATCGAGTTACTACGTTGAGATTTCCGTTAGCTCGATATGTATTGTTGTTGTTGTTGTATTGCTTTTTGTTGTTGTTATTGTTGTTGGTGATGGTGATGGTGGAGGCACAATGGCCCAGTGGTTAGGGCAGCGGACTCGCGGTCATAGGATCGCGGTTTCGATTCCCAGACCGGGCGTTGTGAGTGTTTATTGAGCGAAAACACCTAAAGCTCCACGAGGCTCCACTTACAGTAGCGTGGCTAAAGGTGGGAATGAAGAGGCCGGTCAATCTCGGGGGCGATGCTTTCATAGGTGAAGCATTTTGGATCCGATGTGTAAACCTATATAAAAGAAGGAGGACGGGAGCGACAATCCGAAGGGCTGCTCGGGTGCCACGCACCCCAGGAACACCACTGATTCCTTACACGTTTATTCAATACGTAGGCTGTTCAGTTAATTGAACTATTCGTCGAAACTGACGGAGATCCATTTTGCTTGTTTTTTTTTTTGTCTTTAAAAAAAAATTCATTATGTAACTTTTTACATGAGATCCAGAAAGTTTTTGGCATGTTAAAATATAGGTTTTCAATTGAACAGCTTGGTTATTTCAACGTAGTTCAATATTTCAGATGTGACAACTTCAAAAAGGGAACTTTGATCTAACGAGATCAAAGTCTAACGGTTGTTATAGGGTATAGACACAATTTAAAGTAACGGATATATATGATGTATGTTAACATCAAAACATTCTTTTCAATGCTCAGAAACAAGGTTTTTTTTCTTCCCTCCTCCCCTCCTCTCCTACTGCTTCTCCCCCTCTCTTATTCTCACTCTCACTGTATTTTACATTTGGAAAATACAAGTGGATATCTTTTTTACCAATAGGAATAGTCGGACTGCTACTGCTGCTGCTACTACTACTACTACTACTGCTGCTGCTGCTGTTGCTACTACTACTACTACTACTACTACTACTACTACTACTACTACTACTACTACTGCTGCTGCTCAGAAATTTTGGGAGGAAACTAAAGGTTATTAGTGTGTGTGTGCGCGTGTGTGTATGTGTGTCTGTTTATCTATCTATCTATCTATCTGTCTGTCTGTCTGTCTATCTATCTGTCCGTCCATCCGTCAGTCCGTCCGTCCGTCTCTCTCTCTCTCTCTCTCTCTCTCTCTCTCTCTCTCTCTATCTATCTATCTATCTATC
>NC_068983.1:15251422-15252094 GCF_001194135.2 Octopus bimaculoides | reverse complement strand
TCTCTCTCTCTCTCTCTCTCTCTCTATCTATCTATCTATCTATCTATCTGTCTGTCAGTCTGTCTGTCCGTCTATCTATCTAACTATCATAAATGATTTTGAAGGACGTGTACGGTAATTAACCGAAAGAACAAAATGACATGAATAAACCCACTTCAGTTGCCAAATTTCCTTTACCGCCAAGAGTCATTACGATTTCGGCATTTATGCATTATATTTGATTATTTAACATACGACTTACAGTTCGAAACACTTCCTGAATCAGCAGTTGACAGGAGATAACAAAGAGCTATTTCGGTACCTTTCATCAGTATAATTTTCTAATGAGCTAAAATCCGAATCCAGTCGTTCCTTCCTTTTATCCCTAAGGCTACCACATTCAAACAGGGACAAGGGGGAATACTGTAACCACCTGGCTATTATTTTGTTTTATTATTAGATGAGGAATTGTTTTTCACTCTAGGATTAGTCTTTCATATGCCTCTTCACACACACACACACACACACACACACACACACACACATATTTATTTATACACACACACATACATCGGGATTCCATATAGTTTCTTATTTCTTTATTGCCAACAAGGGGCTAAACATAGAGGGAACAAACAAGGACAGACAAAGGGGTTAAGTCGATTACATCGACCCCAGTACATAACTGGTACT
>NC_068983.1:15249555-15250261 GCF_001194135.2 Octopus bimaculoides | reverse complement strand
TGTTTCAGTCATTTGACTGCGGCCATGCTGGAGCACCGCCTTTAGTCGAGCAAATCGACCCCGGGACTTATTCTTTGTAAGCCTAGTACCTATTCTATCGGTCTCTTTTGCCGAACCGCTAAGTGACGGGGACATAAACACACCAGCATCGGTTGTCAAGCAATGCTAGAGGGACAAACACAGACACACAAACACACACGCATATACATATATATATATACATATATACGACGGGCTTCTTTCAGTTTCCGTCTACCAAATCCACTCACAAGGCTTTGGTCGGACCGAGGCTATAGTAGAAGACATTTGCCCAAGATGCCACGCAGTGGGACTGAACCCGGGACCATGTGGTTGGTAAGCAAGCTACTTACCGCACAGCCACTCCTGCGCCTATATGATGTAAATAAATCACATATCTTTTCGGTTGCTGTCACAGATTTCGTATTCTTGTTTTTCAGTTTAGTTCCAATTGTTTTCAGATTTGGTTCTACGGATTTAGCTCTGCATGTTAATTATGAAAGTGAATTTATGGCAAATGGAAATGGAAATTCATTTTGCCATAAATTAGTTAATAAAAAGTAAACAGCTTTTGAAGCTTGCAAATGTCGGGCAATTTTAGCTGTACACATAGACACATGACCGAAAGTCTTCACATTGGCGTCTGTTTCCACAGTAACAAGCAAAGATGTAGTGTGACACTTTCACC
>NC_068983.1:15248032-15248900 GCF_001194135.2 Octopus bimaculoides | reverse complement strand
AACACCATCACGGTCATTACCGTGGAGCACAGCTGAGCACCTCACTCGTTCTGGGATATGTGACTCATCGTTCCTTCCGCCTCTTTCTTTCTTTCTTTCTTCCTTTCTTTCTTTCTTTCTATCTTTCTTTTCCCCTCTCGTCTCTTTTCTTCCTTGTTTTTTATTTTGTATATAAATGTTCTAATAAAATAAAATACAATTATTTCAATTCGGATTCAGCGTGAAAATTTACATCAATATACCAAATTTGGAAAATTTCACTTAATTCCCAAATTTCCAAATCTGGGATAGCAAGCCAAAAGATCCCAAATCATCTCTAGTTCCACATTGTTTCCTCTTCAGCAGTCACTTCTGGTTTCTATCGCAATTTATTTTCATTTCTTTCAGGACAATTTACTTCCAATTTTTTTTTACGAAGGTAAACTGCACATTAACTCATATCTGTCCCAGGGCACGGATCACGTCACCAATTTCAAGGTTGGACGATGGTACTTCTACATATTTTCTCATGCTGCATTTTTGTTCCTGTAATCACAATTGACTGGGTTGCACAAATAATGGCGTTCACAGAATCCCTTAGTGTCACGTGATAGAGAAGAAACTGATTAATGATGTTAAAGAAAGCTGCAGATTTGCATTATTACTACACAGTCTGCATGTGTGTGTGTGTCTGTGTGTGCGTCTGTGTGTGTGTCTGTGTGTGTGTATGTGTGTGTGTGGTGTACATGCATGAATGCGTATGTGTGTTAGTGAGTGTGTATGTATTCCGTGCTAAGATATGTCTATAGGTGAGAGGGAAAGTGATGTGTGTGTATGTATGTTATGTATGCATGCATGTTATGTTTGTATATTGTCTGTATGTATGTAT
>NC_068983.1:15244428-15247932 GCF_001194135.2 Octopus bimaculoides | reverse complement strand
ATAGATAGGTAGATAGATAGATAGATAGGTAGATAGATAGATAGATAGATTGATAGATTGATAGATAGACAGACAGACAGATAAGTGGAAAGGTAGATAGATAGATAGATAGATAGATAGATATGGATACTACAAAGCAAAATGTCAACGGTTTATTTGAGGAGTTTTCTTTTGCGATAAGCTGTTTGATGATTAGGTTTTAATTACTAAAAAAAAAATTAAGCAAAAAAAAACAAGAAAAAACTCAGAACCAAAAAACAAAAACAATATTAGCGAACGACCATTCCTACCTCCTAAGTAGCGAGATTCACGCTTGATGGAATATAATTTATAGCTGATTGAACACAAGCAATACTCAAACAAGTTTTTTTCCAGAGTTCAAGGGAATTATTTGTATAGTGGTCATCAATTGTCAGTTCAAACTATCAATCATCAAATTAGATTTAACGTTTACCAATCATATCGATCACATGAAACGTTGTCTACCAATATTTTAGCACCTTAATTACGACGATGAAATATAAATAAGATAAAAGAGGATAAATAAATTTATTAAAAAAAAAAATGTACTGCAGCAAATTTACAAGAGATTCAATTGTTTATTTTATTTTTTTTTTTTTTACATTCTCTTTTATGTTTTTCGAAGCACTGTGTGAAACCACATATTATCATCATAAACTTCCATAAATCGCTGCTGGTTTAATGGATGGTGGTGATAGCTTTATCTCGACACAGGCATTGCTATTGTATGTCTGACAAATACATTTAATTCTGAATGACCCGAGTTATTTACTTATAAAGTCTGAGTTTACAGTCGTAAAATAAATGAGTGTTTTATTAGGTTAGAATGCTGATTTCAAATACTCTCATAAAATTTATATTTTTACTAGTTTAATTAGAAGAGAATGGATAACGACAATGACCCTTTTGAGGGTCTTCGGGACTGATGGAAGTAAAGGAAGAAGTTATCCTTCCCTTACCCCTATCAGTCCAAATGCTTCCAACAGTGTAATTCTACTAAAAACACTCAAGGACCAGGTGGTTGTTGTTGTTGTTGGCACTCCGTCGCTTACGACGTCGAGGGTTCCAGTTGATACGATCAACGGAACAGCCTGCTCGTGAAATTAACGTGCAAGTGGCTGAGCACTCCACAGACACGTGTACCCTTAACGTAGTTCTCGGGGAGATTCAACGTGACACAGTGTGACAAAGCTGACCCTTTGAATTACAGGCACAACAGAAACAGGTAGAAAGAGTGAGAGAAAGTTGTGGTGGAAGAGTACAGCAGGGTTCACCACCATCCCCTGCCGGAGCCTCGTGGAGTTTTAGGTGTTTTCGCCCAATAAACACTCACAACGTCCGGTCTGGGAATCGAAACCGCGAGTCCGCTGCCCTAACCACTGGGCCATTGCGCCTCCACCCAGGTGGTGGTATTACATTGATATAATGATAAAGTTTTCCGACCAAATATAGAAACAGGTCCTCCGACTGGCTTTTACATCGTTCTCATTCAGCAAATCTCACACGCAAGATTTTCGTCTATTCGAAGCTATAGTAGGAGATACTTGTCCAAAGAGCTGTAAAATGGGGTCAAACCTGAAGCGGCATTGTTGCAAAGCGAACTTGTCACCCACGTACCCATACTTGTACTCATGTGATATATATGTTTGTGTTTATGTGTGTGTGTGTCTGTTTGTCCTACACCATCGCTTGACAACCGGTGCAGATGTGTTTATGTCCCTGTAACTTAATTGTTCGGCAAAAGAGACGGAAATAAGCGCTGAGATCGATCCACTTGACTAAGAATTCTCCAAGCTGGTGCCCCAGCATGGTCGCAGTCTAATAACTGAAACAAGTAAAAGATGAAAACTAATAACCGGACGATCGCTATTCCAAGCTGAGAAAGGTCAAACAATTGGAGCCATTTATCTCACACAAGTTAGATAAATAAAGCATGTTTTGACTGATTGATAGACTCACGGCGTTGATTAGAGAAAAGATAGACAGGAATAAAGAGAAAGTCAATAAGATTTTGTTATTCCTGATGTCTGGAATAATTTGAAAAGACCGTTAAATAACGAAAATGATTCCAAGTACGAACGAATCTAAATGGTGTTATCAAATACATAAAACCGTTGAATTTGTTTCGGACTGGACAAGTCAATCGAGCGGATATGGGACAACAGGTGAACGAAAAAAAAAAAAAAACCCCAAAAAAAACACGGGATTGCAAAAGAAACAGAAAAGTTCAGTTTGAAGGACATGTTTGATAAATTTCACAAAAACCGGAGTGGCTGTGTGGTAAGTAGCTCGCTTACCAACCACATGGTTCCAGGTTCAGTCCCACTGCGTGACACCTTGGGCAAGTGTCTTCTACTATAACTTCGGGCCGACCAAAGCCTTGTGAGTGGATTTGGTTGACGGAAACTGAAAGAAGCCCGTCGTATATATATATATAAATATATGTATGTATGTAGGTATGTATGTATGTATGTATGTATGTATGCATGTGTGTATGTATGTGTGTGTATTTGTATGTCTATGTTTGTTCCCCCACCATCACTTGACAACCGATGCTGGTGTGTTTACGTTCAGCAAAAGAGACCGATAGAATAAGTACTAAGCTTACAAAGAATAAGTTCTGGAGTCGATTTGTTCGACAAAAAGTGGTGCTCCAGTATGGCCGCAGTCAAATGACTGAAACAAATGACCTTCATATCATCTATTCATTTTTTATACCATCCTTTTCATTCGTTTTATTTTTTCCCCACTTATGTGTTTTAGTCCATTTTTGTACTACCCCTCTATGTTTAGCCCCACCCCAAGGTGGGCAATAAAGACATCGTTGTTGCAATCATCTGAAATGGAACGGTCAAAGCGCGATATTCGAGCAATTTTGCTATTCAACTTCAAAATCGGACGTAAAGCAGCTGAAACTGCTCGCGATATCAACGAAACCTTTGGTGAGGAAATGACCAGTGAGTGGTCAGCACGAAAATGGTTTAAACGGTTTCGCAGTGGAGTCCTGAGCCTTGAAGATTGTGAGCGTAGTGGACGCCCATCTGTCATCGATGACGGTCAATTAAAGACCGTCATTGAGAAACCACTTAAGAACTGGCAAAAGAACTTCAAGTTAACCAGAAAACTGCCTGCAACCGTTCCATGCGATCGGAAAATCCCATAAGCTCGACAAATGGGTACCACAGTATTTGAATGAAAATCAGAAAATGCGCAAATATGAAATTTGCTCGTCGCTCCTTTTCCGTAACCAGACCGATCCATTTCTCGACCGTAACTTGCGATGATTCTGTACAATAATAAAAATGTTCTTCGCAGTGGTTGGACCAAAATGAAGCACCGAAAACCTTCCTTAAGGTTTTCAATGTCGTTGTTAAATAATATGACACCAAAATAAAAATTTCTCAACTGTACGCCTGTCAAACTATCTTTTTTTTTTTTTGCTTGCTAATATATTTTCATTCTCTTTCTTTTGTAACTTGTGGT
>NC_068983.1:15241309-15243411 GCF_001194135.2 Octopus bimaculoides | reverse complement strand
ACACAGGGCCCGATCGTATTTCTTTAGTGACATCTAGCCACAGAATATATAGATAAGAAATAAGAAATGAACCTCTAGACCCGTGAAGGTAACTGCTCAATGTACCCAAGCTTTAAGACAGCACAATAGAAAGAGAAAGGAAGAGAAAGAGAGAGAGAGAGAGAGAGAGAGAGAGAGAGAGAGGGGGGGAGATACAGAGAGAGAGAAGAAGAAAGAAAAGTTCATAATCAAACAGGTTAATTTCTAAATTTGTCACAAGGCCACCGATTCTGAGGATGGGGAGAAGTCGATTGCAACTAGTACTTATTTTATCGACTCCGAAAAGGGTGAAAAAAAAGCAAAGTCGATCTTGGCAGCATTTGAACTCGGAAGCTGAAGATCCGGAAGAATTATCGCTAACCGTTTTGTCTGGCGAAGTAACGATTCTGCCAGTTTGCCGCCTTTAACAGGTTAATAATGAGTGAAAACAACAGCTACAAGGAATTATACGAACAGAAGAAAAATAATGCTCAGCCACAAACCATGGACATGTTCTTTAAGTAAATAATCTTATTGATTTTTAAGAATCTTTGCTAAATGTATTTATAGCACAAACATATATTACATTGTTTAATTCTAAAGCTGTTTTGAGTTTTATTTAGAAGTTTGTCTTTTTTGACTAGAAAAACACTGCAGGCATATACTATAGGAATATAACTCTTGTTTGTGGAGGTGCAATGGCCCAGTGGTTAGGGCAGCGGACTCGCGGTTATAGGATCGCGGTTTCGATTCCCAGACCGGGCGTTGTGAGTGTTTATTGAGCGAAAACACCTAAAAGCTCCACGAGGCTCCGGCAGGGGATGGTGGCGAACCCTGCTGTACTCTTTCACCACAACTTTCTCTCACTCTTTCTTCCTGTTTCTGTTGTGCCTGTAATTCAAAGGGTCAGCCTTGTCACACTGTGTCACGCTGATTCTCCCCGAGAACTACGTTAAGGGTACACGTGTCTGTGGAGTGCTCAGCCACTTGCACGTTAATTTCACGAGCAGGCTGTTCTGTTGATCGGATCAACTGGAACCCTCGGCGTCGTAAGCGACGGAGTACCAACTAAACTAAACTAAACTAAATAACTCTTGTTTATATCGTTGAACGTATGGTGAAATAGATTTCGATCTACGTCGTTTCGCTTAAAATCGCTCTTCTCAAGAATCTCTCTGCAGCGTTAAGTGAGGATTGCCTCAAATGCTATGAAGAAATGTTGATGTTTGAACGAATGCGCGGTTTATCATAAGTCAGGTGTTGAAGTGATCGTAGAGCAACGAGAGATGAAGTGTTTTGATCAAGAACACAACGCATCACCCGGTACAGTAATTGAAAACGTGATTGTGAGTGCAGCACCTTCACCGCTAGGCCATGTACCCTCTACATACAAACATACATGCATACATACATATATACAAACATCTCTACCTATCTATCTGTCTCTGTTTGTCTGTCTACCTATCTATCTATCTATATATATATAGGGAGAATTCACAAAAAGACAACAGACGATGACAGATGGTGTAGAAAACAAACAGATGGATTAGTATAACGCTCGGGAATTGAAAAAGTCTTTAACGTTTCGAGCCTACGCTCTTCCACAGAAAGGAACACAGAAAGAAACAGGCAAAGAAAAAAATGTGTGTAGTGGTTAGCGATCTATCAAGAATATATAAGGAGTTTTTGTCAACCGACGTAATGTAATAGGTATGTACTCTGAGTACTCAGTTTAGTTTATAACTAAAACTTCGGTTTGAACTGCAACTGAAAATGTGATGTTGAGACTGTCTGTCAGAAGTGGTTAGAAGTAGTTTTTCATTGAGCAGGTAAATATAGATTAAAGTTAAAATGTAAAAGCAAAACGTTTGGCACCATTTGAAAAAGAAATTTAATTAAGATAGAAAATATAAACATATACGTTCATATTCTATATCTAAATTAAATTTCTTCAAGTGCTGCCAAACGTTTTACTTCTTCATTTTTACTTTAATCTATCTATCTATCTATCTATCTGTCTATCTATCTATCTATCTATCTATCTATCTATCTATCTATCTATCTACACACACACACACACACAC
>NC_068983.1:15237062-15241209 GCF_001194135.2 Octopus bimaculoides | reverse complement strand
GACATACTAAGTATGTCTACCTGCTTGAAATAACAGTCAAAACTCGTTATCAAAATCGCCAAAAATACACTGGTGATAACTACAGAAATCAAACGAAGGCAAATTCGGTTAAGACAATGTACTTAAATACTTAAATGTATGTAAATAGATTGTCTTAACCGAGGTTGCCTTCGTTTGATTTCTGTAGTTATCACCAGTGTATTTTTGGCGATTTAATTACAAGTTTTGACTGTTATTTCAAGCAGGTAGACATACTTAGTATGTCCTTTGATTAATTTTAATCCCTCGGCTATTTAAAAGCTATTTTTTGGCCTGCTGTCGCCTGTGTCATTGATTCTGTTATTATCATTCTTAAAATAGTTACATTGGATAATAATAGAATTAACAACACCTTCGTAAATTAATTATATATATATATAGGTATATGATAGGATTGCTTCAATATTCCAGGGGTAGTCTGAAGTATCTAAGCAACCAGGGGATAGTTAAATCCGAAGGCACTCCTGGAGATTACTTGTGTGGGTACCGTCTTTGTTAGAAGGTATCCAGAGGCAGGTAATTTATCGTTTAAACCGCAGTTTATAATTTCCATTCTCCACTTAATTATATATATATATATATATAGGCGCCATCGTGCAATAGAGCGAACCCGGAAGCACTTGGTTTCGAAGCAAACATCTTAGCCACGTAGCCATGACTAACATTGGTATGGTGCATGATTGCGAAAGTGCATGATGCTCTAAAAGTATTGGCTGTACAGACATACAATGCTTCCATCTCATGCTTTAACTTTACCATCATCACTTCAATATATGTTCACTGACAGCTTTGTTGGCTTCACTGAAAGAAGCGAATGTTTAACATTTACTACTTCTACTTCAATGCAGCCGATGTTTTATATTTACAAACCCCATTTTCGACGTCACTAATGATCTTAATTCAGAGAAATCCCATTTCTCCTAGATATTTGTTCATTCAATAAGATACACACTATCAATGGCTTTATATTCCACCATTTAATCAGCATTCTAATACTTATTTCTACTCCGAATCACCAAAGAAATCTATAAAACTCACAGGCAAAGGCTTTCTTTAGTGATTGTCCATTTCTAATAATGTTCCGTCGTTCCATACAACGCTAATATGATCATACGACGGAGCCACTACACCGTTGTCCGGCCTGCTAGAAATGGCTACCAATCTCACTCAAATCTCACAATACCATCTTATAAAAGGAAGCACACAGCAGATACATAGCACTTTGGGAAATCTTTGATTATAGATCTCCTGAATCATGTAGTTGACCAGGAGATCAAACCTTGTATTAAACAAAAACAATCTAACACCAACAAACGCTAACATTGAAAGAAAGCCATTTTAAAATCTTATAGCAAGTCGCTGTACTATCTTTATTTAGGCATAAAGACCCAACATAGAATGGACATTACAAAGACAGACAATACAAAACGTGGAGTACATATAACGAATGATGAGTATGAAATTAAATATTTACAATGAAAGGATGAAATAGCCCCCAAAGCTCGCAGTTCCATTTTACTGTTCTTTTATACAGTCTCTTATCTTTTTTATCGTTCGTCCGTTATATATTCAAGCAGATCCTCTCTCCCAATCACACGGGTAGATTCTCATATCAAAAAGAGTAAAGAGTTCCTAAAATTTTTATTAAAATATGAACGCACAATCGAGCAATGTACTCGTACATCGAGTCCTGTTAGTAGTTCTGTTATTTCTTTCGTCTTCAGATTTTTTTTACTTGTAATGACTATAATTAATATAATGTAATGTCCGGAAATGTTGTCAACAAACTCAATTGTTTTAGTTTTGTTATTGTTTACTCGTGTTAAAAACAACAACTCAATTCTAATATGCATATAAGAAACAAAACTGATAAACTGAAAACAGTCGAAAGCTAATGCCTTCTCATGAGGCAGAGAGCAACATTATCAATAAATAAAAGAAAACTAATACATCAGAGAAAAGAACTGGTCTCTGAGATACAAATGATTGTTAAGAAATTGAAAGAAATTGTTGATGAGAATGAAGACACATCATGTTTAACTAGCGAAAATACAGCAGAATTGAGGGAAGCAGCTGCACTGAAAGATAAAAAATAATTTTAGTTTCTATTCCTGTAGATTTCTTATCGTACCTGAACAAACATATATATATATAAAGAAAATCTTTGTGAAAATCTGAAAGCAGCTTTTCCAAAGACGGTGATTTGCGAAAGGAAAATTGTTGTTCTGGAAAATCTCAGTGGCGTCGTCAATTCGAGGAATACATAATTTGTTAAGTCAATAAATAACCTGTACGAAGATTTGCAGATGCTAGCACGTTCTGCACAGATAACTGTATGGACAGAGGTGTGAAGATCCCAATTTGTCACTATTTTTTAGGAAAAATCGCTTTACAATTTGTGTCTACGAAACCAATAATATAAAGAAATATTGACTCATCATGAAATTAATTTTAATTCAACAGACACAATTGCAGACACAAAGTAATGAAACGCTGGTAACTAATCAAATAGAAGCTTTTTTTTTTTGCAAGAAACTTTAACAAACCATGACTTTAGTAATGGGCGTGTCTCAGTGTCTGGTCAAAAGTCCAGAATTATTTGCACAAATTTTGAGCTTCGGAATATGAGAAGATCAATGTATACATGAATCTATCAATAAAACTAATCGATCCGAAATGATCGAAAACAGTCTTGTTGTTTCCACTACAATTGAGAGGTTCTCGTTATTAACTTAGGTTCTTTTTGTACAAGTAACATATTTAATTTTAACATAGGTACAAAGCCGCAAAGTTTAGAGCGAGAGATATAGTCAGTTAAATCATTTTCGTACTGATTTTAGTTTATCCATAAAAATAATAGGTGTAGTTCGCTTTGATAGGATCTGAATTTTGAACGTAAAGTGACAAGATTAAATATTGCGAGACACTTTGTGTCCGAGGTACCATAAATCTCAGCCTGCTATACAAGAAACACACTGCAATCAGCAGGATGGATATCGCAGAGATTAGAAACATCCATAAAATGTTAATCTTTCTTTTTCATTTCTTGCCAGTTTGCTTGGGGTGTTATGCAAATAGCTAGCTCCGAGAAACAGAAGCCATTGTAGTAGTGGTAGAAAGAGTTAGAGAAGCCAGAGTCTAAAGAACTGAGAGATGAAGTGCATTGGTAACTCCTTGTTAGTCAGTCGGTCTAGGACAATCATGGGAAACTTGCGGTCCGCAGGACTCTCTGAATGACATGCCTTAGTAGTGCGGCCCGCCTAATGGCAAGCAATGTCTCATGCGGCCAGCTTTTTAAAAAGGTTGATCATGCTTTGTCTAGGATGTTTGCGTTTGTTGCAGCAGCACTGTTCCTTGTTTGGATGTAGCAATTCATTGTGGTTCTCATTTGAGGTTTATAAAGAAACAGTTGATCGGGGGGTGAATTATTATTTGGCTCCGAAGAGTTAGGCTATGTCGTGAATGCTATGGATTTAAGATCTCTAGTGAGATTATCAGTAATTGTGAGGCTTTATAGGTCCCACAATGTTGCAGGCGATGGTAATTTGTTAAAATCTGGATTGGAAGATGAAAAATACATCAAAGATGTGAAGGATGTACTTGTGAAGATTAGTGTGAGCGAGTATACAAATTGCTGTTGAGGATTAAAGATTGAATAGCAAAAAAAAAAAAAAAAAAAAAAAAAAAAAAAAAAGACTAAACCGGCTTCTACACCAACAGCATCAGTGTGGGAAGAGTGTGAAATTAAAAAAAAAAAAGAGCTGTAGTCACTGAAAATGATTTCAGACAGAAGTGAAATAAGATATACATCCTTAATGCAGAACGGGAGATAGTAAATCAGTTGAGTGGTTGCTGGAAGAGTTAGGAAGGGAGTCGAGGAAACAGGCAGGCTTAGAGTTGTGGGGAAAGAAGCCTTCAATGTGAATCTTGAGCTTAAACTGATTATTTTTTTATCACTATCGAAAGAGGAATGAAATTGTTTCACCTTTGCTTGTGGTTAAGGAAAAATGGGAAAATGATAGAAAAAGAAAGATAAATAAAAAGAGTTATATATATATATACATATATATATTTATATATATATATATATATATATATATATATATAT
>NC_068983.1:15236040-15236720 GCF_001194135.2 Octopus bimaculoides | reverse complement strand
TATATATATGTATATATACATACATACATATACATATACATACATACATGTATCTATCTATCTATCTATCTATCTATCTATCTATCTATCTATCTATCTATCTATCTATCTATCTATCTATCTATATAAAGAAAATCTGGCAAAATATTCGAAAAATAATAAAAAAATAGCCAATAGAAGTGACTATCAAAAACGTCAGCAATTACAACTCTCATTTTATTTTATCTCCTACATCAATAAGCGTAAACAATCCAAATAACAGCACTGCCGTCAACCATATTATCAAGAACATTAATAACATCAAGCTTAGAAATAAAGGCTGATGAAGTTGTGTGGTTAAGCTATTCCCATGGCAACCATGTGGTTCAGAGTTTGATTCTCGTTCGCAGTGCCTTGGATAAATGTTTTAAACGCCTTCAACTACAGCCTCTGGTTGGTCTGTACTTTGTGAGTGAAATTTGGTAGGCGGAAGTCGTAAGGGAATCTGTCTTATACGAGGGGTGTATCAAAAGTCTTGAGCCTCAGAAAAACAAAACATGGTACAAGACTTCTGATGAAGGTAGAAGACTTCAAGGCTCAAAACTTTTCATACACCCCTCTTATGTGTGCAAACTCCTGTATATGTTGAGAATATATATATTCAATATATATATATATATATATATATATATATATATATA
>NC_068983.1:15234070-15235919 GCF_001194135.2 Octopus bimaculoides | reverse complement strand
TATGGGAGACTTTACGAAAAAAACAACAGACGAGGACAGGTGGTGTAAACAACAAAAGGATGTATTAGTTTAACGTTCGGGAATAGAGAAAGTCTTTAACGTTTCGAGCTACGCTCGTCAACAGAAAGAATAAGGAAAAAAACAAGGAGAAAAACACGGAGAAAAAAAAATTGAATGTTGTGGTCACAGAATGGGGCAAGAACACAAAACATCCAGACAGTTAGGTGATACAAGAAAGGCACAAAACATACAGACAGACGATACAAAGAAAACACGGACAGGTCATTCGGAGTTGTCCTTCTTCAGTCGAGATCCAGATTATCCTTGCAATTTTGGCTGGTTATTCTCGATATTGCTCCAGTCTGGCCAGACCCAAGGAAAAACTAAGCTATATATATATATATATATATATATATATATATATATATATATATGGAACAAAGGAAATAGGATTGAAAGTCTAGGCGAATACTTTATACTGTAAGGATCAAACTTATCTAACTAGATTGTCCAGTGAAACCTATGGTAATTCACGTAGACCGTAAATTTACTTTCCACTTCCTGTCTAATTTGTAAATCTTAAGTTCAATCACCAAACAAATTCCGTATAAGGCCAGAGAGTCAATAGAAAAACACGTAAAAAGTGGAGAATTATTAATTATTTAATCAGCTTACCGACGTTTCGGATAGATTAGCAAATTCCAAAAATTTGCAATGTAGTAATCAGGTATTCTTTTATTCTTTTATTTGTTTCAGCCATTTGACTGCAGCCATGCTGGAGCACCGCCTTTAGTCGAATCAAATCGACCCCAGGAATTATTTTTTGTAAGCCTAGTACTTATTCTATCGGTCTCTTTTGCCGAGCCACTAAGTTACGGAGACCTAAACACACCAGCATCGGTTGACAAGCGATGTTGGGGGGACAAACACAGATACACACAACACACACACACACGCATATATATATATATACATATATACGACGGGCTTCTTTCAGTTTCCGTCTACCAAATCCACTCACAAGGCTTTTGTCGGCCCGAGGCTATAATAGAAGACACTTGTCCAAGGTGCCATGCAGTGGGACTGGACCCGGAACCATGTGGTTCGTAAGCAAGCTACTTACCACACAGCTGCTCCTGCGCCTATTTGACCTCATATTTGATCGACTAATATTCTATTGAGATAAAGAAATTTAACACCATACTATCCTTATAAAGGCTATACCACACTGCTTGGAATAGGTAACATTTTAAGGGCGATAGAAATTAGTAAAACTAACAATATTGACCGCAAGGAGGCATTTCAACAGACCTATTTAGGAATTGCCTTTACCAGATCATGATAGCATTGTAATATGATACTTAATTTCTACAATCCATCCTGGAAACTTGAAGAATGTTTATGACAATATTTCTATCACATTTAAAGTACTACTAATCAATTCATCTACATAGAAGAGGTACGTAGAACCATACTGTTTAGTAGGTATACTATTTAGGTTACGATAAAAATGTTATCTGATCAGTATTAATTCTAAATATAAACTATAAGTAGAAGAAAACACGTTGAATTCATGAAAATTTCAAAGGAAAATAAACAATACGTTATTCACTAAGGAATATATTTTATTTTTAGATATAGAATTCATTGAAATTGAATAAGCTGGTGTTAAATTTCTGTATCTCTGTGGAATCTTGATCCACTAAGATAAATACACCCGATTACTGCATCGCAGAGTTTCGGAATTTGCCAATCTATCCGAAATGTGGGTAAGCTGATTAAATAATATGTAATTCTCCATTCTTTTGTGTTTTACTCACTCTCTCCCTATATATATATATATATATAT
>NC_068983.1:15233157-15233702 GCF_001194135.2 Octopus bimaculoides | reverse complement strand
ATATTAAGAGTACTGAATACATACAGCAAAGTTATTTATTTGGTCACGTACAGTTACTGATTTATTTTGTCACTAATCAGATTTTTTCAATATACATATATACATCCATACACACACACTTACGCGTGTGTGTGCGCATGTGTTTGTGTCTTGGTGTGTATGTGTGTACATACGATGGGTGTTGTAGAATAGAATATAAATTGCTTATCACAAGTTCTAGCTAGTTATTTCACAATCGTTACATATATCACTAATATCCTCTGGAAATGTATGAACATCATAACTCCCGAATTCCCCCCCCCCACTCCTTCGTTCCCTAACTTTAAGACTACGCCAAACTCAATAGGACTAATCACTCGTCGATGAATATCCTTGATTAGGAAAATTCAAGTTATTGCTGTTATTCATCACACTTGCGTGAGATAAATAAATTACCGATTGCTTTAAATCTATGTTGAAGATTGAGCAGAGTAGAAGTTGATGAGATAAGAGAGAGAGAGACAGAGTGGGAAAGAAATAGAGAGAGAGAGAGAGAGAGAGAGAGA
>NC_068983.1:15231394-15233040 GCF_001194135.2 Octopus bimaculoides | reverse complement strand
AGAGAGAGGGAGAAAAAGAGAGAGAGAGGGGAGAGAGAGGCGGGGAGTGGGACACAGAAGGCGAGAGAATGCTGAAGTAGATTAAGAAAGAGGCGAAGCTTTATTGACGGTATACGATATAATCACTTATAGCGATCTAGGGACCGAGATACCGACATTACGACTCCATTGCACCGCACACAGTCTCGTTTCAGTTAGAATTTAAATTGGTGTGATTAACAACATGCTAATGTGAAACTGAATTTTTAGTTTTAAGGAAATTATAGAGAGCTATTTATCTATCTATCCAACCGACTTTTAGCGTTACCGCGTTCTCTAAATTACTTCAGATATTAATCTACAGATTACAAATTTTGGCCGTGTAGGTACAAAGGCACAAACATTCTAGAACAGGCTTAGGCGATCTTTTTCTGAGAAGCGGACCACATGAGACTTACTAAATAAGTTCAAAGTAAATTTTCGTTTAGGCATGCCATTCAGAAAATCCTGCAGGCTGTTGATTGTCCATAACTGGTCTAGAACAATAACCTCCATTCTCTTTGAATCTGTGGATCCAACGTTCACACAAAAGATGTCTCATTGATACTTTCAGTTGCGGTTATTGCATTATTTCATACGTGGTGAAATCTTTTATTTATTATTTTTTTTATTAAACGATTGATATTTTTCATTTGCAATATATCTCTATATATTTAAGGCAGTGAGCTGGCACAATCGTTACCGCGTCGTTCATCTCCACGTTCAGAGTTCAAATCCCGCCGAGTTCGACTTTGCCTTTCATCCTTTGGGGGGTCGATAAAATGTAATCGACTTACTCCTTCACCGAAATTGCTGGCCTCGTGTCAAAATTTGAAATCAATATATCTCCATTTAAAAAAAAAAAATTTTCTAAAGAGAAACGTGATTCTGTTTTTACCCTAAAATAAGCTCCACCCGCATTCAAAGAAGACCGAAAGCGAAATTTACAGAATTTGTTTGCCAAGAATATGCAGACATGGCTGTGGGATCAGCAAACTTTCAGCTTCAGTTTCCTTGTGTAGCACTATGGGCAAATGTCTTCTACTGTAGTCCCAGGCCGACCAGTGTCTTGTGAGGGAATTTACTAACCAGAAACTGTATGGAAACGGCGGCGAGCTGGAAGAAACGTTAGCACGCCGCGCAAAATGCTTAGTGGTATTTCATCTGCCGTAACGTTCTGAGTACAAATTCCGCCGAGGTCGACTTTGCCTTACATCCTTTCGGGGTTGATAAATTAAGTACCAGTTACGCACTGGGGACGATGTAATTGACTTAATCCTTTTTGTCTGTTCTTGTTTGTCCCCTCAATATTTAGCCCCTCGTGGGCAATAAAGAAATAAGAAACTGTATGGAAACAGTTGTGCCAAATTTTGAAACTAATATTTCTTTCCTTACTATATATTTATCATTTTTTTTTATATCACCCGTCTTGTAAACAATAGCATCAATGGTTATAGAAGTTTAACCGACCGAATCACTGCTTTGCAGCAGCTGAGATGGCAAGAATGACAAAAGATTTCCCAGCTTAGACGGAATAAAACACCTCAAAGTAATTTCTTACAACGAAAAATGTTTTATTTGATTTTTCGAGTATATATATATATATATATATATATATATATATATAT
>NC_068983.1:15228380-15230650 GCF_001194135.2 Octopus bimaculoides | reverse complement strand
ACACACACACACACACACACACACACACACACACACACACACACACATACACACACACACACACACGTGTATATATAAAAGTTAAATCAAGGTTGTTATTCTAAAGCTAGAATAACAGTAGAACGCTTACTGATGGCGAAATTCAACATGGAAACTTTAAGTTTCACCTACTCAACCAACTGGTTGAATAAATAGTCATACGAAATTTAGTAACTTAGTCAAAACAAATTTTCTAATATATATATATGTGTGTGTGGTAAGAAGCTTGCTTCTCAACCATATGGTCCAGGGTTCAGTCCCACTGCATGGCACCTTAGGCAAGTCTCTTCTTCTATGGCTTCGGGCTGACCAAAGCCTTCTGAATGGATTTGGTGGAAGGAAACTAAAAGAAGCCCGTCATGTATATATATATATGTATGTATCTGTATGCGTGTGTCTTTGTGCTTATTTGTCCTTCCATCCCCGTTTGACAACCGGTGTTGGTGCGTTTACGTCCCCGTAATTTAGCGGAACGACAAAAGAAACCGATGGAATAAGTGCTGAAGGCGGTGCTCCAGCAAGACTTCAGTCAAATTACAGAAACAAGTAAAAGAATGAAAGAATATATACACACACATGGACACGCACATATGCATGTGTATATATACAGGCTGCGTAAGGTATTTGAGGACATAACGTTTTTGTGTCATTGCTGCATTTTTTGCTAACTCTGTATAACCTTTGTTTCAGAAAATAATAATGGCAGACCCTCAACTTACTCAAGAAATGAAGAGGCATGCTGTTATTGTGGTCATAAAGGCTGAGCATAGCGATTTAGAAATATCTCGATTTTTAAAAGTTGCCAGATCTTTCGTCTACAAAGTTTGTAAGGAGCTAGAGACTGAAGATGGAAACGTATCACCAGTATCAAAGCATAAAGAGCATTCTAAACGCTCTGAAATCACTAGAACACCTGAATTTATCCAGCAAGTTCAACAGACCATTGATTGCAATCCCAGAAAGTCCATGAGGTAAATTGCAAAAGACTTCCATGTGTCAGAAGGAACAATCAGAAATGTTGTCCACGAAGACAGATATGTCTTATATGATGAGGAAAGGTCAATTTGTCAGAAAAAACAAAAGAAAATCACTACATCTGATTTAAAAGGTTCTTAAACAGACTTAAAAATCCAACAGAAGAAAATTTGATTTAGCTTTTCTCAAACGAGAAAAACTTTGACCAAGGTCAAAAAGTTAACAGAAGAGGTAACAGATGGTTATGTGCAGACCCTTCTGAAGTTCTAAGTGTTATGCATACAAAATTTCGTGCAACTGTCATGGTTTTAGAGGTTGTCAGCAATGAAGGACATGTGATGCCTCCTTACTTCTTTCCACAAGACCTTAGAGTTAACTCTGCCGCCTACATTGAGGTCCTGGAAATAATTGTTAAGCCCTCAATAGGCAGTGTATGCAATGGAAGGCCATATGTGTTTCAGTAAGATTTTGCACTATCACACATAGCTCTAGTAACACAGGAATGGATGGCTGAAAATTTTCATGATTGCATAACCCCTAACATTTGGCCTCCTAATTCCCCAGATCTCAATCCATTGGACTATTACATGTGGAGCGTAACACCAAAGATTCTTTGAAAGCTGTCACAGTCAGAGTAATGTCCAAAATGAACCAGGACCACTTGATTCGAGCATGTAGAGGATTTAAATCTCATATAGAAGCAGTTGTTGAAGCTGAAGGTGGCTTCATTGAATAACAATATAAACAAGAAGGTTTATTTTTATCCCCATAGCATTTTTTGATAAATAAAGCTATTATTTGTTATATATCTGTAATCTTCTAAACACAAATCTGTCCTCAAATATCTTACGCACCCTGTATACTTATGCATACAGACACACACAAGCACATATATTAAGTGCGAATGTTTCCTTTTTCACCTAATAATATTTACAATGCATAGGTTAACTGAATGATAAGATAGGAGATACTTGCCCAATATGGAATGCTGCTTAGTGAAATTGAAACCGGAACCACGTGGTTACGAAACGAAAGCCTCAATCATAAACCATGCAAACGCTCATTTAATGATCTCTGCATTAAATATGTTAACAGAAATTTAACTGAAATAACAGGTGTTAGAAATACTAGTTACGTCTTTTGTATATGCGTGTGTGTGTGTGTATATATTATGTATGTGTGTGTGTGTGTGTGTATATATATATTTGTTTTATATATATATATATATATATATATATATATATATATATATATAT
>NC_068983.1:15224427-15228178 GCF_001194135.2 Octopus bimaculoides | reverse complement strand
ATATATGTGAGTGACTGCGTGTGTGATTGTATGTGTGTGTTTTCTCTATCTTTTTTTGTTTTTAGATTTTTAGACTTTCTTTTCTCAAGAACGGAAGAATCTTTTCATTTTCTTTTTATTTTCTCTGTTTATTTAAAATATTCATTTTATTTGTTATTTCTATTTATTATTCTTTTTGTTTTTACGAGTTTTGTCTCACCTACCTTTTCAACGATAAAATATACAACTTTATCGCTGGTCTACCAAGGGAAAATAACCTAGACTGGTTGGTAGCCTATTTTCGTAAAAAGAAGAACTGTGATGAGGTGAAACAGAGGTAGGGAAAAAAAGGAGTGACACCATGCCGTTTTATCTTCTGTTCTAAGTTAATTTTCTTAATGGTATTAAATAAATAATAGCTTTCTTCTATATTTACTAACAAATACGAACCGGCATAAGTAATTAATGCTAAACTAGAAATTCGGCAACGATAAAGACGTTGTTTTGTTTGTTTGTTTTTTATCATTATGATCTTTTTTCTGTCCTTTACCGTTTTCTTTTCTTTTGTTTTCCTTTTTTTTTTTTTGGTTTGATTTTAATTTTTTACTTTTTTTATTATCTGTTTCGAAAATGTCTGGAGTTTCTTCTTCTTCTTCTTCTTCTTCTTCTTCTTCTTCTTCTTCTTCTTCTTCTTCTTCTTCTTCTTCTTCTTCTTCTTCTTCTTCTTCTTCTTCTTCTTCTTCTTCTTCTTCTTCTTCTTCTTCTTCTTCTTCTTCTTCTTCCTTTCTTTCTTTTAAAAGTTATTATTGTGAAGGCGACAAGCTGGCTGATTAGTTAGCATGCCGGACAAAGTGCTTAGCAGCTGTTCGTCCGTCTGTATGTTCTGAGTTCAAATTCCGCCGAGGTCGACTTTATTTGTCATTCTTTCGGGTTCAATGAAATGAGCACCAGTTGAGAACAGGGATCGATGTAATCGACCAGCCTCTTCCCTGCAAATTTCAGGTCTTGTACCTAAAGACGAAATGATTATGCCGGCTCGTCGCTGGCATAATCGCTAGCATGCCGCAGAAAATGCTTAGCAACATTTCGTCCGTCTTTACGTTCTAAGTTCAAATTCTTTTCATTCTTTCGAGATTAATGAAATACGCACCAGCTAAGAGCTGGAATCTGTGGTTTCAACTGACCACCCCCTACCCATAATATTGCAGTCCTTGTGCCAAAATTTGAAAGAATTATTATTAATATTGTAAACACATTTTCTTATTTCATTATTGCCCACAAGGGGCTACACACAGAGGGGACAAACAAGGACAGACAAACGGATTAAGTCGATTACAGCAACCCCAGTGCGTAACTGGTACTTAATTTATCGACCCCGAAAGAATGAAAGGCAAAGTCGACCTCGGCGGAATTTGAACTAAGAACGCAAGACAGACGAAATACCCCTAAGCATTTCGCCCGGCGTGCTAACGTTTCTTATTTCTTTATTGCCCACAAGGGGCTAAACATAGAGGGGACAAACAAGGAAAGACAAGGGATTAAGTCGATTACATCGACACCAGTGTGTAACTGGTACTCAATTTATCGACCTCGAAAGGATGAAAGGCAAAGTCGACCTCGGCGGAATTTGAACTCAGAACGTAACGGCAGACGAAATCCCCCTAAGCATTTCGCCCGGCGTGCTAACGTTTCTACCAGTTCACCGCCTTTATTGTGAACACATTTTCTTTAAGTGGAATTGTATCACCAGCAACAAGAAAACCAAAGCAAAATAAAAATGTCGTAAAGTTTCTTCTGTACAGCGTTCCATAATTTCATGTTTTAAGGCGGCAGCTTAGTACAATCGTTACTGCGCCGGACAAAATATGCTTCCGACGTTACATTCTAAGTTCAAATGCTGCCGGGGTCGACTTTGCCTTTCATCATTTCGGGGATGTGGGCGATAAAATAAATGCTAGTTGAGCACTGGTTCGATCTAATCGATTGACCTCATCCCATGAAATTGCTGGCCTGGTGCCAAAATTTGAAACCAATAATTTCGAACTTATAGATTACATCACAGAATAGAAACTCTAAACGTGTGCTATTTTATATACGTTCAACTAACCGAAGTATAGCTTTGTCAGAGTTGGAAATATATATGTTTTGCTGTGATATGTACGCCTTCCTTTATTTTCTGTTCATTTCATTTACATTACATGTTTATATTTATATTTTTATATACATATATCATTGATCAAAACTTATATAAGATCTGTTGAGTACTCTCCATAGACATTGCACAAATACATTATCGATGAATTGTACGAATATTTTCTGACATGACTACTATTCCGTGACGAGGATTTCATGTTCGAAATTATTGATTGCTGTTGTGAAAAGAAATTCTACCCCGAAGAGTTCTCGTTTGAAACTTACTACACTTCGAATTTATTTAGTATACATCGTGTTTTGCTTTGCGTTGCCACAAATATATAAGCGACTCTACTTCGGTGATTTTCTTCCGGTATTTCGTCTGCCGTTACGTTCTGAGTTCGAAATCCGCCGAGGTCGACTTTGCCCTTCCTCGTTTGGGGGGTCGATTAAATAAGTACCAGTTACGCATTGGGGTTGATGTAATCGACTTAATTCCTTTGTCTGTCCTTGTTTGTCCCCTCTATGTTTAGCCCCCTGTAGGCAATAAAGAAATCATTATTTTGTGAAGGCGCATGGCTTAGTGGTTGGAGCGTCGAGCTTACAAACCATGAGGTAATGAGTTCGATTCCTGGACCGGGCTGTGCGACGTCACTGGTGTCAAGCTATATCACCCTTTGCCTTTCCCTTGCATAACATCGGTGACGTGGAGAGGGGGAGGCTGGTATGCATGAGCGGCTGCTTGTCATCCATAAACGACCTTCTCCGGACTTCCGTCTCGGAGGGGAAGTTTCTAGGCACAATCCCATGGTCATTCATGACCGATGGTGGTGGCAGGGTGGTGGGTCTTTACCCCTTGTCTGTTACAAAATCGGCTACATCCAAGATTAAATGTATAAACATTGATTTCAAATTTTGGCACAAGGCCAGCAATTCTGAGGGAGGGAAGAAGTCGAATACATCGACCCCAGTACTCAACTGGTACTTGTTTTATGGACCCCGATAGGATGAAAAGCAAAGTCGACCTCGGCAGAATTTGAAATCGGAACGTAAAGACGGACGAAATGACGCTAAGCATTTTGTCCGGTGTGCCAACGATTCTGCCAGCTCCCAGCCTTATTGAGTACATACATATTACATTTTGATATGTACATGATGAACTTTGTGTGTGTGTGTGTGTGTGTGTGTGTGTGTGTGTGTGTCTGTGTCTGTGTCTGTGTGTGCATAATCATACACACGTGAAGTGAGAAAGTCTTTTACGTTTCGAGCCTACGCTCTTCAACAGAAAGGAACATAGAAATAAACAGGGAGAGAAAATAGCAAAAGGTTTAGTGGCTTGCGATCTATCATGGCGAATGCCGGACAGATGGATCACACAGGAGAGCTAGGAAGAAGGGGAAATAATAAAGTTGTGGTGATCCCAAAACGAAGGTGCGCGTACATGTGTATGTGAGAGCGTGTATGTGCGTGTGAAGGGGGCTGGTGACCTTGACGTGTACGTGTGTGGATGATGATGTGGGTGCTGGGAAGTGGTCAGTGCTAGTGTGTGTGGGGTGGTGTGATGTGGTGTGATATGGGTGTGTGTGGTATGGTGGTGTGTGGTGGCGTGGTGTGGTGGTGTGTGGTGTGGTGGTGTTGG
>NC_068983.1:15223109-15223891 GCF_001194135.2 Octopus bimaculoides | reverse complement strand
TATATATATATATATATGTATATGTTCGAAAAGGGAGATTAACACTTAATCGGGTCATAGAAAAGTCTTCATAATACACTACATGATTTTGGGCATTTAAAACCTGATGAAACCTATCGTCTCTGAATGATTTCTTCCAAAGATAAAAAGGAGTGAGAGAAAAGAATCGATTCTAATGCTGGACTGGTAGATTATTTATCGATCCCTCAACGATAAAAGAGAAACTTTATCTTGAAGGTAGTTGAACTTAGAAGGCAGAGTCGAAATGAATTTTTGTTTGACGACTTACCTCTGCCAAAACGCACGCGTGCGTGCTCACACACATACCCGTACACACGTACAGATACACGCACACACGCGCGCGCACATACTCATGCACGAACACACTCACACATACGCGCGCGCACACACACACGTAGGTGGAATGCAGATCAAAGCAAATTGACATTTTGTACTTGAGAAAAGTCTGGCATATGTATGCATGTATGTGTTTATGTATATCATTATTCAGTTTATTTCAAGATTTCTTTCAAATAGAGAAAGAATCGGTTTCTAACCTAGATCCACTCCTTCTTCGAACCCACAAGAGTTAACAAGTGAAACAGAGACAAGCAGAAACAAGAAAAATGCCCCTGTTACTTGAATACTATACAAATATGTCTTTAAAAAACCTTTTCTTTTAAATTTACCAAAATTTAATTTTTCAATAATTTTTCAAAAATTTATTATTCATATTTACTGTTGAAAAGATGTCAAGGATCGAAACCGGTTCTGTAATGCTC
>NC_068983.1:15211965-15220817 GCF_001194135.2 Octopus bimaculoides | reverse complement strand
GAGTGTTTTATATTTAACCGGGTGGTGTGTGTAAATGTGTGCGTGTGTGTGTGTGTGTGTGTGTATGTGTGTGATTTGTATTTGTCAGGGTGCTGTGTGCGCGCCTGTGTGCATATGCGTGTATATGTGTTTGTTCGTGTGTGTGTATGTGTACGTCTGTGTGTGTGTGTGTGCGTGTGTGTGTTTGTGTGTTTTGTGTTGGTCGGGGTAGTGTGTGTGTGCACGTGAATATATATGTGTGACTGTATATGTTTGTAGTGTTATAATTGTTCGGGTTGTGTGTGTGTGTGTGAGTGTACATACGAATGGATGTGTGTGGGTGCATATGTATGTGTGTGTGTGTGTATGAATGTGTTGTATTTGCCAGGGGCTGTGTGTTTGTTCGTGTGTGTGTTACGCTTATTAGCGTGGTGTGTATATGTGTGCGTTTGTGTGTGTGTGTGTGTGTGTACGTACTGTGTGTATTTGTACTGCGTATGCGTTTGTGTGTGTGTGTGTGTGTATGTGTGGGTGTGTATGTGTGTGAGTGTCTCCTGTATTTGTCAGGGTGGTGTGTGTTATTGTGTGCGTGTACGTGCTTGTGTGTGTGTGTGTGTATGTGTGTATGTGTATGTGTCTGTTGTGATTGTATTGCGTGTGTATATGTGGGTGTGTTTTTTCTTTGAGTGTGTGTGTGTGTGTTTTTACTGGGGAATGGGCATATTGTGTTTGTGTGTGTGTATGTGTGGGTGTGTTTGTGTGTGTGTATGTGTGAGTGTGTTTTGTAATTGTTAGGGCGGTGTGTGTAAGTGTGTGAGTGTACGCGTTTATGTACGTGTACATATGTGTTTGTGTCTGTGAGTCCCTTTGTGATTGCTAGAATCGTATTGCATGTGTATGTGTGTGTTTTTTCTTGGAACGTGTGTGTGTGTTTTTGCTCGAGAGTGGGTTATTGTATTTGTGCGCGCGTGAGTGTATGTGTGTGTGTGTTTGTTGTGGATGTGTGTTCCTGGGGGGTAGGGGTACTGTGTTTATGTGTCGGCAGTCCAAGTATATTTTTTGAGATGTTAGAGTATGTTGAGTCGTGGTTTGTATTTTTGAATAAAGATATTTTCTATTATTATTTTATTCCATGGAGCAGGATTTGTGTAGGATACCTTTTCTTTTCTCATTATAGATATTTTTTTTTGTATTTCGAAGTATTATATATCTTAACATACCAGCTTGATGTTTTGCGAGATTGAGCTATCTTACTGTTGAATTGATGGAGCAAATATATAGTTTAGGAGAGAAGCAGGTTTCTATGAAGAACAATTGTTGAGTTGTTATTTGTTTTTTTGTTTTTTTTCACACAGCAAAATACAATGTTTTTCTTTCGTTTCTTCTTAGCTTCTCCAATTTTTTGATTTTGAATTATGTATTACAAGAATTTTGATCTGAAACCCTGTGTTATATTTCCCCCCCCCCCTCGAAGTTTTCACCACACTAAGCCTTTGGCCTTCTTAATGGGTATATATTTTTAAATGTTTTAGATTTTCAGATGATTTTGCTCTGTTATGTTTCAACTTTATGGCAAAGCATACGAGCTGATGACATAGTTTTATAGAAACATAGATGAATAAGAATTATTTTTGGGGGGAAACAGGAAGAAATACAGGCAAACAACAATTGGTGAATGTATTTATAGGCATTATTGATATGACTTCTCCGAAATACAACAGTATTCTAAATAACTGCATTTTTTCTAAGCAATCCAGTATAAATTCTTGAATGTTTATTTAATGATTCTCTCATTGCCAATTCGTGGAGGCGCAATGGCCCAGTGGTTAGGGCAGCGGACTCGTGGTCATATGATCGCGGTTTCGATTCCCAGACCGGGCGTTGTGAGTGTTTATTGAGCGAAAACACCTAAAGCTCCACGAGGCTCCGGTAGGGGATGGTGGCGAACCCTGTTGTACTCTTTCACCACAACTGTACACGTGTCTGTGGAGTGCTCAGCCACTCGCACGTTAATTTCACGAGCAGGCTGTTCCGTTGATCGGATCAACTGGAACCCTCGTCGTCGTAAGCGACGGAGTGCCAACAACAACAATTCTGGTATTACTGTGGTTGTGTGACAACATCCCCGACTGCAGTCCTCCACCATTGTAATGCAAAAGTAAAGAGACAATATATATATATATATATATATGCATGCATGTATATATATATAATCATGCCCTGAAATGCTTTCTTCTATTAGTTTACACATATTAAGTTGAATACCATTAAACCAAGTTTATAGTGCACTTTCGTAGATGCCTGCTTAAAGACGTTTTCTGATGTATTTTCGAGAAATAATATTAATAATAATAATAAAAGCAACAGCAACCACAATATTAATAAAAAAAACAACAACAACAATAATAATCCTGCACGTACACGCACACGCACACACGCGTATACATGTATGTATGCATAAATAAAACGACGAACGAAAGGTATTAAATTAGAAAGGCAATACAACTATCAGCAGATAAACTGAAATATTATATGCAGTTTGGGAATATGTAAACATTCTTTGATAGAAAGTACACATAACTTGGGAATATAATATATTATGATAAATTAGATGCACGATATTAACTATCAGTCAACGAACGATTTCTCAGGTTACAGCAGATAAATATTAAATGTACTTTGGGATTCATGAAACGCTTTATGTAAAAGAGCACATATCCTGGGAATATTACTACAGCAGTCACTATTTCAAGGCTTATTTTCACATACATTGACGTTACCTTCCAGTTCAAGCTGTGTGTATTTGTGAATAAATATTAGTTTCTGCTATGTACAGGAGTTTTTGTTGGGTAATACAGAAGATATAGCTGTTTAAGCAGACATCCGACATTTCGTGTTAAGAGTCTGCTAAATATTTACTTTTCAGCAGTAGGAAATTGTCATAAAAAAGTAAAATATAGAAAAAAATAAAATCGAAGCCACCATTAAACTGGTAAGATGTACTGTAGACGCAGTGTTCATATTAACAGTAGTAACTGTAATGAAGTATCACTGGCTAATAAAATCAATATAAGACATAATGTTTAAGATAGCTAGTTCTCAAACGATGCACCGTCGCGATGAACATGTGTACCCTGGAGTTTTAAAAGATATAACATTTTATAGAAGATTCATTCAAATATAGGTACACCACCGACTTCCTGGATACTGATGGTCTGGAAATTCTTATAACCCGCAATAATTTACTTGTAGGAAATTGAAATCCTTGCGGCCGCCAGACTAGTTTACTGCTACATTGCACAAATTAGTGCCTTGCACAGTACAGTTTTAATTAACTTGGATAATTCATACTAATGTACACATACTTGTATTTCATTTAATTATTTAAATAAAATTTAATAGTTGTTGACCAAGGCGACCATCTCTGGTTAAAAAAAAAAAGAGTAATGCAGAAAGGTTTGGGAACCAAAGATTCCAGAAAATCGATGTTGTTCCTGTACTTGAGCGACTTCAAAGGCGTGTTGTTCCCAGTTAAGTTACAAACAAAAATGGTTAACAAAAGAAGGTAAACGATACTGTTTTTACATTTTTTCCCATATTCTAAACTTTAAAAAATAGTTATTTTCTTTAAATACAAAACTTACTATGATAAATTCACTCGAAAGTTTTAACTTTCCATGTGAAGTACATCCGATGTTTTTTAGTTTGATTTCCAGTGTGATATGAAATCAAAAAGATAGACCATCAAAAGACGGTTCAAGAGAATAAAATACAAAAGTAGATTAGAAAAAGTAAACAAAGTGGGACGCTGGCGTGCGTGAATTAGTAAACCAAGAAATGATCTAATTGAATAATTCTATCCAAAGCATAGGGGGAGACAGTCTCTAGATTTTAATTCAGCAAAATTAATAAAAACATGGAATGCAGTGGCGGGGACAGTCTGATCTTTAGCAGAATAGTGACAATACTGAACATGTTTAGGCCTCATTAAACCTAATTAACAATGTAGAGTCTAACATTGATTGCTGAGTCTTGGAATGGCTTGAGAGATGTAGCAATTGTTTGTGAATGAAAGACGAATATCAGCTGCTATTTACACCATACTGTCTTAAATATCGAACCATACATTGAGTAGTGTCATTTCAGATATACTAGATATAAGATCAAAAGTGGATGGTCACGACTGAAACGTCTTCGATTACAAAAGTTTTGTTGCAGGAACATAAGTGTTTCTAGGTAATTTTGGCACATTGATTTGAAATCTACATTTAAAATTTTTCATTTCCGGTCCAGGCGTTGTAGAATGTAATTCTAGGTATAACTATGTAGACATTTAGATAAATACATAATCTTGCTTGTCCTCACGTTATAGGGCGGACATACCATGAGCATACCTGAATTACTTTGCCAGATGTTATGTGGTAATTTAGAAAGGAATCAGAGGTGTTTATGTAAATGTCTCAGACAAGCTATGTTTATGGACAATATACACCACTATCACTGTTGAGAAACCCAACGATAGCTATGAAACTGAAATGAATGGTTGTACGGGTGGTTACTCCTCAAGGAAATCTCTCTCTCTCTCTCTATTAAGCCAGAAGAAAAGAGTAAAGACGGCCCTGTTAACATTATCTTTTTTTTGCGCCCCTTTTGAAGCCTAGCCAGGTTCATGTGCCCGGGCTTATGTGTTCCCCCCAGCTGGAAGGGACGCCAGACCATCGCAGCCTTACTCAAGAAATAGGAAGAAAGAATGAGAGAAAGCTGGGGCGAAAGAGCACAACAGGGGTGGCTACCACCCCCTGCCGGAGCCTCGTGGAGCTTTACGTGTTGTCGCTCAAAAAACATACACAACGCCCGGTCTGGGAATCGAAACCGTGATCATCCGACCGTGAGTCCGCTGCCCTAACCACTGAGCCATTGTGCTTCCACATTAACATTTTCTAAGAATGTCTAATATGAAACACAACACAGAAAAGGGATCTTTTTTAAAACGGGGGCCACATTTTTTCATTAACGAAACACTTTGAAACTTGGATCATTGGTAGAATGTGTCATATAAAACATCTTTTTCTCTTAGTTTTCTTAAAAAAAAAAAGAAATCCATAAATTATTCCATGTTAAAGTTGTCGTATTTCTGTAATTTCAACCAATCACTGACGTCCATTCAGCCGATATACATTAAGTGCCGACTACATAAACAAACGATTCTGAAACAATTAACCCTAACCCTAACCCTAACTCTAACCCTAACCCTAACCCTAGGGTTAGAGTTAGGGTTAGGGTTAGGGTTAGGGTTAAAGCAAATTTAAAATGAAAAAAGCAAATAAAACGAAGAATCGTTTGTTTATGTAGTCGGCACTTAATGTATATCGGCTGAATGGACGTCAGTGATTGGTTGAAATTATCGAAATAAGACAATTTTTTACATGAAATAAATTCGAATACAAAAATATTTTTCTGTTCTATAACACAAAATAGATAAGTATACGAAGTTTGAAAGTCTTTCGGTACCAAAAGCACTACGTAAAACATTAATGAAAAATGTGGCCCCCGTTTTAAAAAAGATCCCAGAAAAGTAACGCGGTCTACTTACATTATAAAAGTAGAAGAGGATAAATAAGTGGGGGTCTTTGGTTATACGAAGAATGCATTGTATGTCCTGTCATTAGCACTGCTAATTGCACTTTCAGTAGTCCCTTCACCAAGCTATAAACGGAGCACTATATAACATGTTCAGCTCACTGTTTTAAACAATATGAAGTGTCTTTATTGAATAAATTCAAGCCTGGTAATAAACGTGTGTAGATAACCAAAGCCTTGTGAGTGGGTTTGGTAGACGGAAACTGAAAGAAGCCCGTCGTATATATGTATGTGTGTGTATATGTTTGTGTGTCTGTGTTTGTCCCTCAACTTCGCTTGACAACCGATGCTGGTGTGTTTACGTCCCCGTAACTTAGCGGTTCGGCAAAAAGAGACCGATAAAATAAGTACTAGGCTTACAAAGAATAAGTCCTGGGGTCGATTTGCTCGACCAAAGGCGGTGCTCCAGCATGGCCGCAGTCAAATGACTGAAACAAGTAAAAGAGTAAAAGAGTAAAGAGTAAACAAGGGAACCTTTGCGAAATGTTCTGTTTTATGCAGAATAATGAATTATTTATTTATGTTAATATCCACGGAAGTGTTAAAATGTTTTGTAAATCTCCAAAATATGTTTCACCATATTTCAAGAGCCAACAAAAATGCCTTCACGTGGTTGCTGGATATACTAGAGATGGTTGCTAAATATTCTAAAATTCACATCCTATAGTCTTAGAAAAGGAACGCAATGATAATGGGATTGTGACTTTACTGTAGTTAGGGAAAGTACGTGATGGTCGTGGATGAAGTGCAGTTTATCTTAGATGTGATGGATCGGACTTATCCTGGGGCTAAAATGCTTCGTTGTCAACAACAACAACAACAACAACAACAACAACAACAACGTTTATACCATAATTATTTCTTTACTCTTTAAATGTGTGGCTTCGAGTCTTCTCACAACAAAATAGTGTGTTGTAAAATGACAGAGCATCGGACAAAATGCTTGCAGTATTTAGCTGCAATCCTTTATATTGTGAGTTCGAATCCCACCGAAATCAACTTTACCTTTCTTCCTTTCGAGGTTGATAAAATAATGTACCCAAAAAGTCCTACTGTCGATTTAATCTCCCTAGAAAGATACCTAGATATAAATGGAATTATAATAGATGGTCATTTATTTCCTTCTCCGTGAGTCGAGTGTTTTAGAGCAAGATGCTTATTCTACATCTGAATACCTTCGCAGGACCATTTCACAGTTACCGCTTAAAAGTACCTATGGCACTAATGCCTGGAGCATGGAATGGATAATAATACACTCCACTACTTCCCCTCCCCAAAATATTAACTTTTAAGCCTGTACGTGGAAAAGAAGAAAGAACAAAAACGACATCAACAACTTATTTACTCTGTTTTTCTCCTCATAAAGCTATCATTAAAATCAGATGTATTCAAATGATCTCCCAGTCATCTCTAGATTTTGTTTCGTTCAGTTCAATGTACAAAAATGGAAGACGAGGTCGTCCGATGAAATGTATACACATGTTATTAGTTTATAATCATCTACAAACACACTATTTTGATATTTATTTTCCTCTCTTTTCCACGCTTTTAGATTTATTTTATTTTTATGAATTTAATTTCCTATCATTCGGTTCTGGTTTATAATTTGTGCCAAAATCGTCAGATTACATTTACCTCGGTACTGCATTTACATGACTGTAAGCTTAAAGAATATTAATTTCAGATATTTCGAGCTATTTTCTCTGAAGTTTTACTGGTAAACTCTTTAAATCCCCATAGAAGATAATTTAACTAAATTTAGAATAGTAATTTCTGGTTTATGGATGTCTTTTCTGACTTACACTACTCTTACACACACACACACACACGTATATTATATACAAAAGCGCACAGATTTATAACATCTAGAGAAGGGAGAGGATCCTTTACGCTACGGGGAAAATTTTGCTCGCATCCAAATTTGGAACCACCTGCTGACAAAGTTCTCTAAATATAAAACAAAAAATAATATTAGTTTAGGTCTTAAACTACTGACCAATCTCACTTAACTGTGGAGGTGCAATGGCCCGGTGGTTAGGGCAACGGACTCGCGGTCATAGGATCGCGGTTTCGATTCCCAGACCGGGCGTTTTGAGTGTTTATTGAGCGAAAACACCTAAAGCTTCACGAGGCTCCGGCAGGGGATGGTGGCGAACCCTGCTGTACTCTTTCACCACAACTTTCTCTCACTCTTTCTTCCTGTTTCTGTTGTGCCTGTAATTCAAAGGGCCAGCCTTGTCACACTGTGTCACGCTGAATATTCCCAAGAACTACGTTAAGAGTACACGTGTCTGTGGAGTGCTCAGCCACTTGCACGTTAATTTCACGAGCAGGCTGTTCCGTTGATCGGATCAACTGGAACCCTCGTCGTCGTAAGCGACGGAGTGCCAACAACAACAACAACAACAAATCTCACTTACCTCTCATATCATCAAATTATTAAGAGATCTCGAGTAAGTCACTTCTTGGAATCTAACAGCCTGATTATTCTCAAACAATGGCAGGGACTGCTTAACACGGCTCTTACATCATTTCAGTGACATCTTAAAGGCCATGGGAGAGGGATCCAAATCAGATGTCATATATCTTGACTTCAGCAAAGCCTTTGACAGGGTTGACCACTGCATCCTGTTAAAGAAACTGTCCAACACTGGAGTCCGAGGAAAACTGTTAACTTTACCCACTTTATGTTAAATCATACTGTACGTTTATATATCGTAATGTATAGTCTTAAATTGTTAAATATTTTTATACAACTTGGAAACTGTGGATGTTTATAAATATTTTTAAATGAATATTTTAAACATTCATAATATTTCTGAAGTTTATGTCCTTGTATATGCCTGTATACTTTATTTTTATCTTATCCTACTGTTTTAGACATTTTACAGACTTAAAACTATATTTATTGATTCTAGAATGATTTGAACACACATATATATTAAATCTTGCGTTGGATATACGGTATTGTTCCCTTGGTCTTCCACCCTTATGTATCCATTCTTACCATAATTTGTGTATATATATATATATATATATATATATATATATGCGAGTAAAAATAAATACAAAAAAAGGTGGATTTTTTTGTATGATTGTGTATAGAGGAATATATTATTTTGCTTAAAAGAGTTCCAACACTGTCTGTTTTTTATGTTTTATTTATATTCCTGCAGAACTAATGTGGGGTATAGAATATGGAATATACAATATATAATATAATATACAATATA
>NC_068983.1:15209323-15211532 GCF_001194135.2 Octopus bimaculoides | reverse complement strand
TATATATATATATATATATATATATATATGTATGTATGTTTATATATGCTTCATTGACGTCTTTTTATACAACCGGAAAATGTCCATTGCGTTTATAAGTTGGCTTTAGAGACCAGATCGACTCCCATGTGTCTAAAGCCAGCTTACAAACGCAACGGACATTTTTTCGTGGTTTAAGAAGACATTAGTAAATCATATTCTTTCTACTGAGTCGGCAAACTAAGAGTGATCAATATCTATGGAAATAGAAGGAATGTAATAACGCTGAGTATGAATATCAACAATAAGTAGGGGGTCTAAAGCCCGAAACACTTAATACAGGATGATGTTAAGCAAGCATTGGTTAAAAAATAATCAACTGAATACTTATTCTACATAAAGTGTGCATCGCAAAATGTATATAAATTTCGTTCCGGTGACAACAGCGTTAGTGGCGTAACGATTAGATTTGCCTTCCCGGACAACGCATCGAACTTTATTTCCGATTTAAAAAAGAAAAACTATTCGTTTGCTTTCTTCCTCACATTAGACAGTTAAACTAAATTATTTATATAATTGTATAGATTTATATTTCCCTGTTGGTTTCCCTCTATAGATTATATTTCTCGTGTGTTATTTGTACATTAAATGTTTTGTCAAGGCTAGTATGTATTCAGTTATCGGTCATGTGACGGCGTATTCTACCGTAAATCAAGTAATAAGATGGATCCAAATCTCAGTGGAGTGTTGGATCGATTCGAACTCTCAATGGAGTCTAGGATCGATCCATCTCTCAGTGGAGTCTAGATTCGATCAGGCTCTCAGTAGATTATAGAAACGATCTGTTTCCAATGGAATGTTTGCCAAATATTAGACGAATAAGGCTCTAAGTCAAATCTGGGTACAACCAAATGTGTCAAGGGACATTTTTTTATTTTGCTTTTTGAAAAAAAAAAAAAAGAGCACTGTTCTTAGCTTGTGAACCTGGTCTAATATGGGAGTGTCTTGTTGTTTAACTCCAGGTCAATCCTGATCGAGATCAATGATCAAAGGAATACTGGCCGTGGTCATCTCGACTTTCTTTCGATAGGCAATGAAACCAAGACCACATTATCCACCGCGTCCTTTTACAAAGCCATTATGGTGTGGTTTGAGGGAGGTTTGTCAGCTATTTCTGGAAGATAGAGCAAAGACGTACAGCCCCCCTCCTTGGCTTGCGACATTTTTGTGAAAGACGGCAGAATCAGAAAATCCGACCAATAAACCAATCACCGTCGACAATCGGTAGAGCATCAGAACAACATTCCTTGTGTTATTTATTGCGTTTCGTTTTATGTTCAGATTAGTAAAGTCATTAGAAAGTCGGATAGAATAACTTGTATTTATTCTGATTTTTTGCACCCTGGGATCAAATCACGTAAAAGTCAATCTTTCATCATTGCGGGGTAAATAAAAATGTGCCGCTCCAAGGCGGCGGAGGATTGGTGGAGCTGTAAGAACATCGGACCGGTTTCTCTGTGGTATTTGTCCCGTTTCTTTACACTCTGAGTTCAAATCTATGTGCAATCCCCCTGGGTGTTTGACTTAATCCATTTTTCCGTTTAACAATACCATATGGGTATCTTTAACAGAGACCATTCTTTTCCAATAATTTAGGCCAAGTCTTAAAAACCCAGCAAAGATTCTTACTTTCCCTGCTTAATCTTATCCCGGATCATCTTCGCCTTTCATCTCTCCAGAATCGATAAATCAAGTAACAATGAAGTACTTAACATTACCATCTGGTATCATCTGCTTTCAAGCAGGTTGAATGTCACGAATCGCCATTGTGGTCTTTCTTATGATGTCCTTATACATTAACTATATTTTAAGTCTATTTAATTCTCGATGTTATCCGACCACGTAATTGTTGGTTTTCTTAATTATTTCTTCTAATACATTTTACATTTAATTGGCTGTTATGCTTCCTCTTCTTACAAACTTCGTGGCCTTTCACAAATGTAGTAAATCCTTATTAGAATATAAAATGTCAGGCAAAATTTTAAAAACAAGTTTAAATAAACCAAATCATACAAGAAAGTTAATTAGTGTGAAATGAATTCGCCAAGAAGAAATAATCACATTTAAAAATGTCAATTGGGATTAAAATAAAATAAATAAATATTGATTATATTATTCATGTGCATGTATATATATATATATATATATATATATATATATATATATATAT
>NC_068983.1:15206173-15208678 GCF_001194135.2 Octopus bimaculoides | reverse complement strand
TATATATATATATATATATATGTTACTATTTGAAATGCACGTGCATCTTTAAGCACATTACTTTAATGTCTGGCTATATGAAATTTTAATATGTATAACAAAACCCTTATTTCTGTGTGTTAATTAAATTTAAGCTCGAGGTGTTTAATAAATATGAATACTCGGAACCAGATGACAGGTTTTTTTTTTCATTGAGTTATTTCAAAACACTTTACACATGAAATATTTATTGTTATCTGGAGAAATTTTATCACTCACATCACGTATGTTTGTCTTAAATTATTTTATTATCAGTTTTTTTCTTTTCTTGCGTGTGACTTTAGTTCTTTGTGTTAAGCCATTGACAACGTCGAATGATTATGACTAAATATAAGACGATTTCATTTCGTCCTGTTACTTTTCAGGCTTTCTCCACCGCACTGTATATATTTTAAACTACATTTAGTTCGATTGCAGTTCTGGGTTCAATCCCGGATGACAAGAGCAATATAATTTTAGCTTTGCCGGAACGTTTCAATTAGAAATGCACGTGTACAGGGTCCCGGCTTTTTTTTTAATATAATGAAGCTCAACTTTGTAAGAACGTTCTAGTTAGAAACGTACGTGCTTCTGGTTCCAATTCATTAATGTCTCTTTATATGTATTTTAATACGTGTAACAAAGCTGGTATTTCAGTGTGCTAAGTAGATTAACGTATGGGATGTTTAATACATCAAAGACCTTGAGCTAGACAACATTTTTCGCTTTTCTTATTCAGATCATTTAAAATCCTTTATATATATGAATTATTTCTTGTGCTGGAAAGTTTGGTTTCAGCATTACATACATATGCGTGTCTATACTAGTGTCTATAATAATGTTTTCTACACACAAGATAGCTTTAAACTACGCCAGTATTCGGATAGAAATATTTTCCTGGTCTTAGAGAATGAATGGTTATATCAAGGCAGCCAGATTTGAACACAGAATATAAGTACGTACGTATGTCTAGCTATATTTCCAACACGCTCTCGATTCTACCAGCTATCGTTTTACTAGAAATGTTTTATTTATTTATTGTTGTGTAGTCTCAAGTGAACTATGTTTAATAAAAAATAACTTATTTAGCAATGTTTTAACACCGTCCCCTTCGAAATAGTCACCTTGTGCAGCAATTCTCCAGTCCCACGTTCCTATCACTTTTGAAATTTAGCCTGGAAGTCATTTTCCGTTGGCGAGTCGAGGATCTTCTTCGATTCGCTCAGGATTTCGACAATGGTGTTAAAATGGCGACATTTGAGCTGCATTTTCATCTTGGGGAAGAGATGGACGTCCACATGTGCTAAATCTGGTGAATAGGACGGGTGCGGAAGCGATACCATATTGCTTTTGGCGAGACACTCACGAGCGAGGAAAGCTCGGTGACAGGGTGCATTGCCATTATGAAGAACCCAATTCTTCGTGCCCCACAGATCCGGTCGCTTTCGTCGGATGTCCTCCCTCAAACGTTTCAAAACGTCGCAGTAGAACTCTCCACTGGGAGACGAATTCTCGATACACAATACGACATTTCCGGAGATGACTTTCGTGGCATGTCTTCCAGATGGCTCAAGGTCTTCCAGATCGCTCAAGGTCTTCCAGATCGCTCAAGGTCTTCCAGATCGCTCAAGGTCTTCCAGGGACCTTCTTCTCCTTTTGAAGCACACGTGCCACTCGGAACATTGAGTACGACTCTAACTGCAGTTCAGATTAATATTACTTCACATTTAGACTGCAATTATAGTCATCATGAAAGTACAGTATGGCGGTAACTAGGAATTATAGTATTAGTATGCGGTGAATGGGCATTTATAAAGAAGAAACTTTTACTAATTGTGTGAATACAAAACATCAACATTTAGAAATAATATCACTGAACCGAAAATGATATTCCATTACAACTGCAATCAGAGATTTAAGTGAAGTTTAATAAATTCTTTGGTCGACGGCAGGAGTCTATCGAACTAATTTTATCATCACCAGAACTCAAGTCAGTGTGCCATTTGTAATTTTCACAGCGGTTGTAATTACGTCAGATGTGAGACTCATACGTATGTCAGAAAGAAGAAGAAGAAGAAGAAGAAGAAGAAGAAGAAGAAGAAGAAGAAGGAGAAGAAGAAGAAGAAGAAAAGGACAACAGAAGAAGAAGAAGAAGAAGAAGAAGAAGAAGGAGAAGAAGAAGAAGAAGAAGAAGAAGAAAATCCATTGCTATCGAACTTTATTAAATAAGCTTGAAGCGAATCGTGATACGAAAAGAGAAAGAACGAAAGAAGAAATATAGAAACAAAAAAAAAAGATAGAAAATAATGAGGGACAAAAAAAAAAAACTAAAACAGGAAAAAAAAAAGAGAAAAAGAGAAAAAAAACACAAAACCTCAAAATGACGCAAAAAGGTTCCATAGAAGTGTCTGGAAGAACATAAAAATCACTTTTATGTTTACACACACACACACACACACATACACACATACACACACACACACACAC
>NC_068983.1:15202041-15204474 GCF_001194135.2 Octopus bimaculoides | reverse complement strand
ATGTAATCAACTAGACCCCTACTCCCAAAGTATCAGGCCTTGTTACCTATAATAGAAATTATTATTATTATTATTATTGTTATTATCATTATTATTATTATTATTATTATTATTATTATTATTATTATTATTATTATTATTATTATTATTGAGTGAGAGAGCAGTGCATGCCATCAAAGTGACACTGGGTTAAAATATACGAAGCCCAATATACCCATCATGACTACCTGTCTGATAAGGGTACATCAGGCACATGCATCACAACCATATGTGCGTAACATGGGGATCTCATATCAAAATAAACAGCGCATGACCTCGCAGGTGGAGCCCAGTTAGAATTTTCTTCAGGTAAAGAAAATTAATCACAAAACGCCGTGATTAATATTGGTTACAGGGATTAATATTAGCTCATTCCTGGGTCACTGCATTTCCGATGGTAAGAGTAACAAGAAAGTGCCTGTGTGACATCCCATACTGACTATTTCAAACCCGGTAGAGAACCCTGCTAAATATCCCTCACCGATCTATCGAAAAGATTCAAACCCGGACATCAAGCGGTTCCTTCGATGCACTACGCTATGTGCATTTTCAACCACTTATCATCTGGGCTCAGGGACAAAGGCTACTTCACTGATCTTCACTGACGTCCTTCACAATGAACGCCCACTTCAGCATAGTTCAAGGAACTGAATCTACTTACCAGTTTGTACCTTCACATGAAGGCAGCAAAGTGGCGGAATCCTTAGAGAGTTGGACGAAATACCTTACGGTATTTATATCGGCATCTTCCGTTCTGATTTCAAATCCTGCCAGGTCAAATTTGCGTTCCATTCTTCTGGGGTCAATAAATAAATTACAAATCAAAGTTGGTGGACAGGTGGAAAAGTAAAAGCGTCGAATGATATACCTGGCGCCGGAATAAATATGTTTTGGCTCTTTGCTTTCTAAGTTGAAATCCAGTCGTAGCCTTTTTGGGTGGTTGATTCATCCGACACTCGGCATAGCACCACAACCTGGCCTTTGATTGCGTTTATCGGAATCCAATCTGTTGCAAGCTTTCGGACCATGTCTCCAACATGAGAATGATTTTCTTCCTTCTTCCCACCTTTCTGTCAATGTCAAAGGCCTGTAAAGGATCATAAGCACTACACTTCTCTAAAGATTAAAAAAAATTGTATTCGACCGTTTCAATTTTGGAAACCTTTGCGACACTTCAACATCTCTAAGACGGCGTTCTCAGAACTCCGCCGACTTCGACAAAGGCAGACATTGTCGTTAAGTCTGTTCATTAGGATAGTACTACGGTGAGGTGATAGACTAACCCGTACAAAGCTAAAGCACTTTGGCAACTTATCAATAACCTCTTCTACAGTAAACAACACTCAAATACACCTCACCACCTTTCTTTTTCTAATCTCTGCCCACAATCAGCAATTTTATCATCCGTACACCACATATTTCCTAAATGCCATCTCGCTTTCTTCAGACATGATCACAATCGCCGTGATTTTCCGGTCTTTGAATTTTCTCTACTCCCAACCAAAGTATGTCTCCCGTGACAACACATTTCTTCATTCAAAATATTTCACTGACTTAACTCCCCACTCCATCTAGGCGATTTACTTGGACCACAAAGGTCCTCGCTTACTATATAAATCCTTACTATGTGATATGCCAAATGTTGGAAAACCAGTAAGAGATTGTTTGTAATGTCAGTCTGATCAAAGATCAATCGCCTTTCGTTTACATCGCGAACTGTAACTTATCTTTTTAGTAACTTATCTTTTTAGTAACCCTGATAAATGCCACTTATTGATATAACATTTCTCACCTTCGCTTCCTTTACAAATATAACCACAGTCTATTTTGTTTTCGGCCACTATCTATCTATCTATCTATCTATCTATCTATCTATCTATCTATCTATCTATCTATCTATCTATCTATCTATCTCTTCTCACGGACGTGCTGTCACATCGGCTGCGAAGGTAAACGTATTAGTTGACCTTTTATTGTCCACATTTTGTTGGAATTTTTAATAATTCTGTTGCGAAGCACCTAGGCTTCATTTGTATGTATTTTCAAGGGCAGGAATTGACCCCCAGGGGCAGTTTCGGCCCTAGAAAAATACAAAAATTTCCTTCTTGACATTTGAAAAATGTCGAGAAACATAATTTTGGAACGCTTGTCTTGTTCTTTTGACGAGCATTTCCCGAGGCTTCAGATGCTAGAAGAAAAAAAGAACAGAGTAGCGCGTGCTCACTCAGTGATAGGAACGCAGCTGCTGTAATCCTCACAAACACGGCGATTACAGCTACAAACAGCCCTCTCACCACCACCACCATGAAAACTATGAGGAAATCTGGATCGGAGGAGACTGCTACTACAGTCTCTCCATCTACTAGCACCAGTGACAACATGAAAATTAACACC
>NC_068983.1:15194539-15195867 GCF_001194135.2 Octopus bimaculoides | reverse complement strand
ACTGAAGTCAAAGCACATAACTGTATATTTACATGCCGACAGGGACGATAATCGGCCGAAAAGCAGCGGTCGAAATATCCCCACCCTGATCGGTGAGTTTCGGTTTTTTTGCTGTGGCCTCATCAATGGAATCGGCCCGACTCGGCTGTTCCCGGACGATGATTGCTGCCAGCATGTATGTCTACAACATGGAAATCTATAAGGCGGTCAGCTGGCAGAGATGTTAGCACGCCGGGCGAAGTACTTAGCGGTATTTCGTCTGCCGTTACGTTCTGAGTTCGAATTCCGCCGAAGTCGACTTTGCCTTTCATCCTTTCGTGGTTGATAAATAAAGTACAAATTACGCAGTGAGGTCGATGTAATCGACTAAATCATCCTGTTTGTCCCCTTTTGGGCAATAAAGAAATAAGAAATCTATAGATGATTTAGTGAATCGCTAATTTGTAAACAACTCATTGATTTAAGCAGCAGTAAGCAATGTGTACCTAAAAGGAAAGCTATAACCGCCATTAAATATGACTGAGGTTGTTAGAAACCCTTATTTTGCTCGAAATAAGAGCTACATATATGTGTGTGTGTGTGCGTGCGTGTCTATATTCATATACGTATCTATCTATCTATCTATATGCGTTATCATCGAACAGTAAGAATGAGTGCTCAACATTGCATTGGTGGTAACATTTTCTTTATGCGTGCGTTCACCAGACTACCATTGGTTTCCCGTTAAGAGACAACCCACGAATAAAGTACATCTATATATATATTTTTTTTATCTATGCTCTCTTTCTAAAGCCTATCCAGGCTCATGGGCCCGGTTTCCCGGTTTCTATGGCGTATGCCCCCGCCACCACCATCTGGACGGGACGCCAGTCCATCGCAGCTTTACGCAAGAAGCAGGAAGAAAGAGTGAGGGGAAGTTAGGGCCAAAGAGTACAACAGGGGTCGCCACCACCCCCTGCCGGAGCTTTAGGTGTTTTCGCTCAACAAACACACACAACGCTCGGTCTGGGAATCAAAACCGCGATCCTCCGATCGCGAGTCCGCTGCCCTAACCACTGGGCCATTGCGCCTCCACACACACACACACACACACACATACACACACACACACATAAATATATATATAAGCAAAATAGCTGGTTGTAAAACCTCAGTAAGAGATGAGAGTAGTAACTAACTATACTAACTAGTAAAGTTAATCGCCACATCAATGTGGCTGGTTCATGGTAATGTTAGTTTAGCCCAAGGCAGATCTTCCACCAACTGGTTATCAGTGCAGCACTGCACCCTGAACATGTATATTGCCAGCGAGTGTTCGCTCTCCAAGC
>NC_068983.1:15189261-15193760 GCF_001194135.2 Octopus bimaculoides | reverse complement strand
ATATATATATATATATATATATATGAATGATAATAATCCATAATTAAATTTTGTACACGAGCGTTATTTAAATGTGACGCTATGGTATAAGATACTTAACCAAAGAGTTGCGCAGCAGGATCGAATCCGAAGCCACATGGTTATCGAGGGAATTTCCTAACCATGTAACTATGCTTGCACCAATACTTACGAAAGGGATGGTTAATTAGAAAAGGAATGCGATGAAATGTGTCGCAACTAATTGAATAGTTAAATATATTCTAACATAGAGAAGTAGATAGTTCCGACACTTCAACACTTTACCATATTAAATTAAAACCGAGCACATTGCTAATTACACAGGGAATGGTTAGTTTCCTTCGTTTTCGTATCTTTGTGCTTGCTACATCTATCTATCTATCTATCTATCTATCTATCTATCTATCTATCTATCTATCTATCTATCCAGCTAGATAGCTGTCTGTCTGTCTATCGCCTTTTCTTTATGTATGTTTGCATGTATTTTATCATGTATGCTTATGTATAAGGGTGTATGTTTGTACGTATGTGTATGTGTAGGTAAGTTTGTATTTATGCATGGATGTATATACATATTATGCATGTATGCATGTATTTTAATATTCCTTTACTCAAGGTAGCAAGCTGGCAGAAACGTTAGCACGCCGGGCGAAATACTTAACAGTATTTCGTCTGTCTTTACGTACTGAGTTTAAATTCCGCCGAGGTCGACTTTGCCTTTCATCCTTTCAGGGTCGATACATTAAGTACCAGTTGCGTAATAGGGTCGCTTTATGAATTATTTGAATTCACTGACAACATTTAGAGAATAAACTATGTATGTATGTATGTATGTATGTCATTGTTTAGTTTTATTTCAAGATTTCTTGCCAATAGAGAAAGAGCCGGTTTCTAACCTAGATCCAAGTCTCTTTCATTGGAATTTCAACATCAACAACAGGGTACTTTTGTTTGTTTGTTTGTATGTTTGTATGTATGTATGTATGTATGCATGCATGTATACGTGCATATTTGTATGTTTTTCTTTATGCATGTATAGTCATATATATAATTACATATCTAGACAACCTCAAATATATTTAAATGATAAACTTCTGGAAAGATTTTTTACAGATCCAGTGATGGACTGGATCTGTAGTCTTCGAATTAGCTTTCTTCTTTCTGGTTTTGAAAAGCCTAATTTCTCAAGATTGGTATTTAGGCAGTGTGTTACATATCCAAGGGCTCCAATAATTACAGGTATAAACCTGAACTTGTAAATGCATGTATGCAGGCAATCAGGCAAGCATATATGTATGTATGTATGTATGTATGTATGGGTGGGTAGGTGTTTGGATGGGTGTTCCAAATTGTATGCTACCGTTATTGCTGCTAAATAGCAGGAATTTTCAGAGGACGAATCTTTTCAAGAAGTTCTTGACTATGTGACTATCGCTCCAGATTTCTTTTACCTCCAGAATGAATACATACATACATACATACATACATATATATATATATATATATACATATATATATATATATATATAGGTTCAAAACAGGAAAAAGACCCAAAAGAAACAACAACAAAAAACAAAAAACAAAAAACAACAACGTGAGGACGTGATACAGATTGTGTTACAAGACGCCCGGGAAAGGAAAGAAAGAGAATTTGACGTTTCGAGCGGAGCTCTTCGTCGGAAACAAAGAAAGTCCAAAGAAGGGAAAAACAGAGGAAGAAAAAATCGCCACTGATATCCACGAGGTTACATTGTGGAATATATATATACATACATACATACATACATTCATACATACATACATATATACATACATACATACATACATATATATATGCATGTGTGTTGTATATGTGTGTATATGTATGTATGCATGTATCTATCTATCTATCTATCTATCTATCTATCTATCTATCTATCTATCTATCTGTCTGTCTATCTATCTGTCTGTCTTTCTGTCTATCTATTCTTCACTATCACTAAGCAGCGCGTTATACGTAGGAAAAAAGTCACCGATGAGAAAAATAAATCATTTGTGTAATCAAGTATTATGTAAAACAGGCATGTTTTCAGAAGAAAAAAAAAATGATTAAAAGTTTATTTCAAGTTACGCATTTGTTTATTAATTTTTTGCCCATTTTTTATGCATAATCTTGAATAATCGTCTGGATGCAACAATTCTGAAAGAATCAATATTTCCTGACTATTTGAAGTCTGTAAGCATCTTTTTAAAAAACAGTTTATCAAAAATATAGTGAATTCATGTGATTAGATTTTGATTTAAATAAAAAAAGAAAACTGGGTAGAACCGGGTACATTTGCGCAGAGGAAATATTTGGATCAATGTAATATTTTGTTATTAAATTTTCATTCAGAAGATTCTATTTCGTTTTATCTAGCGGGAGTCATTCACCATAAACATATTAGTTACAACCTCTTCGAAAATATCCTGTGAATCGTGCTAATACTATTTTTGGTTATTTAAGTATTTCTCACAAACAACAATCCCATACTTCGTTGATAGAGAAAAAAAAATGTTGTCTACAGCCAGAGATATCAAAAGTTAAAATTAAAGTAAATAAAGAAACAAACAAACAGAAAGAACAGCTGGACAAATAATTGAAAAGAGAAGGAATTACATGACCAATCCATGCAACAAACCGAGGAACGCGGATTATGAAACAAAAAATTGAAGCGCTGGTTATAACCATTGGAAGGAACTTGATACACGTAGAATACAAACGCAGACTCTATGAAAAAGGGGGCGAGAGTACTAACCATCTCTAAGTGAACACTGGTTGGTTAGCACTCCGTCGGTTACGACGACGACGAGGGTTCCAGTTGATCCGATCAACGGAACAGCCTGCTCGTGAAATTAACGTGCAAGTGGCTGAGCACTCCACAGACACGTGTACCCTTAATGTAGTTCTCGGGGATATTCAGCGTGACACAGTGTGACAAGGCTGGCCCTTTGAAATACAGGTACAACAGAAGCAGGAAGAAAGAGTAAGAGAAAGTTGTGGTGGAAGAGTACAGCAGGGTTCGCCACTATCCCCTGCTGGAGCCTCGTGGAGTTTTTAGGTGTCTTCGCTCAATAAACACTCACAACGCCCGGTCTGGGAATCGAAGCTGCGATCCTACGACCGCGAGTCCGCTGCCCTAACCACTGGGCCATTGCGCCTCCACAAGTGAACACTATGCTAACGCAAAAAGAGTATAAGCGTAGATATGACTGTTAGGGTAAAAATATGTATTGGTATATAAGCTAAGTTTATGAATTCAAAGTGACAAGTGGAATGAACATGAGGCATAGAAGACGAGGCATAAACAGTAGTCTGTCCAAAATAGGCAGAACTAGTCACAGAATATCTGATGAATGACAATTACAGGGTTTTTGTGATTTTTTCCATACAAACTAATCATAAGATTGAAGAAAAGAGACAAGAAAGGGTCGTAGAGACAAAAAATGTGTTAGGTCATAGACTTTGCAATGCCATATGATAGCGAATGGCTATGAAAGAAATTGAGAAATATCAGAATCTAGACATATATAGTTGAAGAGATCGCGCAACGCGAAGGTGGAAATTGTTTCTAAGGTGATTGGTGTCTTCGATTAGTGCCTCCGAAGTGGTTATTAAAGAGGTTGAAGAATATTTGAATTGAGGTATTTTGAAGGATATTAGAATTGAGGCACGTAGGAAAACGTCAGCACGTAGGAAAACGTCAGCACGTAGGAAAACCTCAGCACGTAGGAAAACGCCATGTTATATTCTACTTGCAGGAATCCCAACATAAAGACGGTTGAAATGCCGCTTAGCATTTTGTCCGGTGTGCTAACGATTCTGCCAGATTGCTACATTGATAGTTATAATAATAATAATGAATATAATAATAATAATAATAATAATAATAATAATAATAATAATAATAATAATAATAATAATATTCTGTCTTGGTAGAAAAAGATGAGCTACAGCAAATATTCTGCTTAATACCACAGATTTGCTTGTCAGTTGTTTGACTTTAACCAGTTGAGCATGTCCCTTGGTGGCTGACGATATGTGCATCTCTGATCACGAGCAGAAGTAGTGGGGGAGCATCATAGCCATGTGTTGTGAGGAATTTCTTTGGAGTTTGAATAATTCACCTTTGGAAACAGGGGTGTTTTGCTCAGCATCGTTAAACAAACTTTATTCAGAGACCTTTTGAGCGGGATGGGCTACTCGACCTGAAGAAAATTCTAACTGGGTCCCACCTGCGGGGTCATGCACTGTTTATCTTGATATGAGATCACCATGTTGCGCACATATGGTTGTGATGCATGTGCCTGGTGTACCCTTATCAGACAGGTAGTCATGATGGGTATACTGGGCTTCGTATATTTTACTCGGGTCACTTTGATGGCATGCACTGCTCTCTCACTCAATAATAATAATAATAATAATAATAATAATAATAATAATAATAATAATAATAATAATA
>NC_068983.1:15186277-15189251 GCF_001194135.2 Octopus bimaculoides | reverse complement strand
AGCGGGATGGGCTACTCGACCTGAAGAAAATTCTAACTGGGTCCCACCTGCGGGGTCATGCACTGTTTATCTTGATATGAGATCACCATGTTGCGCACATATGGTTGTGATGCATGTGCCTGGTGTACCCTTATCAGACAGGTAGTCATGATGGGTATACTGGGCTTCGTATATTTTACTCGGGTCACTTTGATGGCATGCACTGCTCTCTCACTCAATAATAATAATAATAATAATAATAATAATAATAATAATAATAATAATAATAATAATAATAATAATAATAATAATAATCGTACAGTTTGTATATATCGGTAGGGCCTTACATACAGATATGTAAGATTCTTAACTCATTTTGAGGGAAATTTAAAATACTCGCAGGAAATTGTAGATATTCCGGTCTTTGAGAGCTATTTTTCAGTTGTCCTGCTGTATTAGTGTTTCTGTGTCTTCAGCCGAAAGGAACAAATTAATTAGTTTTCTGAGTAATGCATAGAAGAAATAGAAAGCTGGACAAATTGTCTCAGGCTATTTCGTCATGTTGCTTTATACTCAGAAAGCACATTCTATTCTGCACAATTACAAAAACTGTAACCCACAGCAAAAATTATTTAAAAATACAGAAATTCAATGATTCAACGATGTGAACATCAGTATATATATATATATATATATATATATATATATATATATATATATATATATATATATACACGCACACATATTTATGTATGTATGTATATATGTATGAATGTATGTATATGTGTGTGTTGGAGGGCAAGGTACACAATACTGTATACAACGAAGTCTTAATTCTTTGAAATTTCCTTTGAGTAGGAGGCGTAAAACGAACACCTTGTTAACGAGAAGAAAGGGAAGGAGAAGAAAGGGAAGGAGACGAAAGGGAGATAAATTCAAGAAATTAGGAGCAAATTTCTAGAGTTAACGTCAATTATAAGAGAAATACTGTATAATCGGTCGCCGCAGGCAAGGCACAATTATGAACATTTGTTTCATCGTCAGTATAGTACTGTCTCAAATTGTCTCTTGATTATAAATTACACCTTCTCCTCGAAAATCACTAACATATCTATGATTGTATGTATATATATATATATACATACACGCATACATATATACACGCATACATACATACGCACACACACACACGCACACAAATCTATATATACACATAAACTCATATATCTATATATGTCAAAGACACATTTATGTGTAAATGAATATATTGGGTGGAATGGGATGGAACCCGTACCATGTGTTTTTGAAGCAAGCTTCTCACATCACCGTATCTATCTATCTATCTATCTATCTATCTATCTATCTATCGATCTATCTATCTTTGTGGTTTTTTTCTTTCTCTCCGTTGTAGCTGGAACAAGGAAGACGTGTTCTTGCTTGTCTCTTGTCCAAGTTTGATTTACGCCTTCGCCACCACAACCTCGTTTAGGTTTAGCAGCCCTTCCTGTTTGTTTCCACTGTCCTGTTTGTGTTACCAATTTTGACCCTCCGCAAAACGTTAGCACGCCGGGCGAAATGCTTAGTGGTATTTCGTCTGCCGTTACGTCCTGAGTTCAAATTCCGCCGAAGTAGACTTTGCCTTTCATCCTTTCAGGGTCGATAAATTAAGTACTATTTACGCACTGGGGTCGATGTAATCGATTTAATCCCTTTACCTGTCCCCTCTATGTTTAGCCCCTTGTGGGCAATAAAGAAATAAGAAACGTTAGTACGCCGAGTAAAATGCTTAGCGGTATTTCGTCTGTTTTTACGTTCTGAGTTCAAATTCTGCCGAAGTCGACTTTGCCTTTCATCCTTTCGGGGTCGATAAATTAAGTACCAGTTACGCACTGGTGTCGATGCAATCGACTTAATCCCTTTGTCTGTCCTTTTTTGTCCCCTCTATGTTTAGCCCCTTGTGGGCAATAAAGAAATAAGAAACGTTAGCACGCCGAGTGACACTGACATTCGTGTCCATAACATAAGTATAGAAATTAAGGCAGCGAGCTGGCAGAAACGTTAGCACGCCGGGCGAAATGCTTAGTGTTATTTTGTCTGTCTTTACGTTCTGAGTTCAAATTCAACCGAGGTCGACTTTGCCTTTCATCCTTTCGGGGTCGATAAATTAAGTACCTGTTACGTACTGGGATCGATCTAATCGATTGGCTCCCTCCCCCAAAATTTCGGGCCTTGTGCCTAGAGTAGTAAAGAATATTTATCTCCAGTTTTATCCTTTGCTTATTATGTCGTTACGACATGTACCCGATTGAACGCACCATTTTCTGCTGACCCTGGCAAGAGATCTTCGTTCTTTATTTGTTTGTTTTACAAATGTATAACCCTAGCTTCTAAACTGCAATCATTTCGTTCGAATCAATCAGTATTAATATTAAGAATACCCTATATATACCAAAATGATTAATAGCATTCTATATAACGACAATACAACAAAAGAACAAAAATCTATTTCCGAAAAAGGAAAAATAAAGCATAGCAAAAAAGTAAAAAAAAAAATCAAAAGGGAATATATTCATGAATTTCAATCACAAAATTTACATGAGAGATATTCAATAGGTTAATTATCTATTTACTTGTTTAACCTTATTAATATTATTTTAATTTAGCACTCCAAAATATACGTTAGTTGCCCATACATATGGATACATAGAATATACTTCAACTGAAAGGATTTATTGATACCAGAAGCGAAATAATCTTTCCACGAATATATATATTTTTTCGGTTGCTTTATATATTTCCAAGTTGCACTGAACACTCCTTAAAACAAACATTTATGAATATTCTAATATAGAATTCATTGAGATTCACATGAATTTGACTTTCGCTCTCACTCTATGCATATGCATACATACATACATACATACATACATACATACATACACACACACATACATATATATATATATATATATATATATATATATATATATATATA
>NC_068983.1:15183195-15185729 GCF_001194135.2 Octopus bimaculoides | reverse complement strand
ACACACACACACACACACATATATATGTATGTATGTGTGTATGTATGTATGTACGGGGGTTGAGCAAAATAATGACAACACTACTTTTTATTTGACTGTTGCTTCTATTGGCAATATGGCAAACTAAAAGCTGTTCTATTTTGTACATATGTGCTCATATGCATCATGTATATTTTGTACCTTATAATGTAGGCTTCTCTTCTCTGTTTTTGTTTTTGTTTTCAGATACCTATATTCAAATTAGTCAAATTGTGTGACCTCCTGTCTTATGTCCAAAGAGAGTAAATTGTTGGTGCAGAAATGGTCGACGGCTCAAACACTAAAACTAATGAATTGTTTAATGTTTCGAAAGGTACAGATTTTAAAATCACGTTGGCATTTCAAAACCAAGATGAGAGCAGCCTTGGCACGCATAATTCTGAACGGAAGGTAAAGCTCACAGAGAAAATCTGTAGAATAGTGGAAAATATTGTCTGCAGTCATCAAATTACGGCAACAAAGTGATAGCAGGGCTAAACCATCACTTTGCTAACCCCGTGTCAACCAAAACCATTGATTGTGAGCTCCATAAAGCTGGATTCTAACGAGATGGGCAACAATTGTTAAACTTTTCTTACCCCACTCAATAACATAGATAAACGAACAAAATGGTGTTTAGACTAGGCTATCCGAAGTTTACAATGGCTCATTGGAATGGTACCATCTTCTCTGATGTATCATCATTTACCCTTTTCTCACACTTCGGTATAGAGTTCGTTCAAAGAAGCGTCAACCTTGATTGTTTGGTGCCTACTGTGGGGCATGGAGGTGGCTCTACTCATTTGGGGCAGCCATATAACGGGTCTCTCTTCCTCCTTTAGTTGTTTTGCATAGCAAAGTTAACGCTATGGATTATGTGTATTTTGACTGATTGAAGTGGGTCTGTTCATTGTACAGACTTATATACGCACGAATACAGAAGAGAAAAATACAAGTGCCCTACAGCAGTAGAGAAGGGTTAAGATTGTGAAAAAAAAAAACATACTGTTCTATTTCTGTTCTATATTTAAGAGATGAGGAATTATGTACATTATTTACAGTATTTACATTATTTACATTATTTACATTCGACGGATATTTGTCCTCATCTTGTTTGTTGTTAACACAACGTTTCGGCTCATATACTCTCCAGCCTTCTTCGGCTGATATACCCTCAAGCTCGCGCTCTTAACCACTACGCCATATGCCTGTGGGCATATGGCGTAGTGGTTAAGAGCGCGGGCTACTAACCCCAAGATTTCGAGTTCGATTCCAAGCAGTAACCTGAACACTAATGATAATAATAATAATAATAATAATAATAATAATAATAATAATAATAATAATAATAATAATAATAATAATAATAATAATAATAATAATAATAATAATAATAATAATAATAATAATAATAATAAGAAGAAGAAGAAGAAGAAGAAGAAGAATAACATCGAAAAATACCTTAGGAATGAGAACCCAGGTTCGAAATTTCCCCAAGACACCTGAAGAAGGCTGGAGGGTATATCAGCCGAAACGTTGTGTTGACGATAAACAAGATGAGGACAAATTTCTGTCGAATGTAAATAATGTTCTATTTCTGTTGTTTTTAAATTACCTTTCTATCGATACTATGCAGGACTAACTGTACGTTTCCTTTGCATCATTTTTCTTACAATATTTTCCTTTTATCGGGTGGCAATCTAGCAGAATCGATAACACGCCGGGCGAAATGCCTGCCGTTACATTCTGAGTTCAAATGGGTCCGTATGTAAAGTAATTGTTGAGAAACACTGGCCGATAAATAATTAAATATTCATTACCACAGTGTACACGTATTCGCCTATTTGTAAGGAATCTATTACACGCAGAAAGGCATTAAAAATGTAGACAGCATTTAAGTAACATACTTCAGTTGAGTAATAAATGATCATAGAAAAAGAGATGAATCGGCAGAATCATTGCCGCTCCAGTAACGATTCGTCAAATTCCGCCGGGGTCGACTTTGTCTTTCATCATTTCGGGGTCGATAAAATAAGTACCAGTTTATATAAATACGAAGTAATAGATCTCGATCCTTCTTTACTAAACGAGAATATTCAAAACAATGTAAGGACCTTGTGACATGCATTATAACTTCGATATATGCAATAGTTACTGCTGCTGTTTCCGCAGTTTTTTCGTCTCGTTTTTCTTCAAGCTCACTCGACAGGCTCGACCGTCTCTCCCATTTTCAACCGCAGATGATATTACCGTTTGTATCTTTACTTTCGCTTTCTCTTTCACAGTCCTTCTCTCTCTTTCCACCACTTTCTTTCTTTCTTTCTTTCTTTCTTTCTTTCTTTCTTTCTTTCTTTCTTTCTTTCTCTCTCTCTCTCTCTCTCTTTCTCTCTCCCTCTCTATCTCTCTCACTCTTCTCTCGGCAGGAACATCTTTTCTCCATGTAATTTAACAAAGTGGTATATGTTCTGCGTGGAGGCGCAATGGCCCAGTGGTTAGGGCAGCGGACTCGCGGTCGT
>NC_068983.1:15179628-15181127 GCF_001194135.2 Octopus bimaculoides | reverse complement strand
ATATATATATATATATATATACATACATATGTATACATACATATCTATATATATATACGAATTTATTATGTGAGGCATTATCATTATTATACAATGATATATTCTGAGTAATGTCCTTATCTTGGTTGTTATTATTACAACGTTTCGTCTGTTGTACCCTGCAGCCTTCATCAGGTGCTTGTTGAATTCCGAAACTTTCTCGTAATGTCGAGCCAAAACACTTTATTAAATCCACCGGTTAGAAAAGCACGTATTCTCTTGTTCATAACTGGAATATATTCCGAGTGGTTATTCAATAATAGTTATTATGAAATATATTATTCAATAACTAATAAATGAATATCCCTGGTATGAACAACAGAATGACAATAATCGACTCCGTGAATTTAATTAAGCGTTCGGTTTGGTACGGAATTCTGAGTATATTATCGAATGCACGAGACACCTGAAGGAGGCTTGAAGGTACAACGAGTGAAACATTCTGAATATATAACAAGCAATATACGTTCGTTCAAAAGTCGGAATGTATCAGCGTATAATAATAATAATAATAATAATAATAATAATAATAATAATATTAATGATCTCTAGGAAAGAATGCTAGTGTAAATGTTGCATCGCCCGCATTTTCCGATCGGTCGAGGAATGAACGCTTGACAACCTCCCAGATACCAGACGCTCAAAAAGGTACTGAAACCTATTTGAATATGATATCAGGCTTACCATCCTTACAAGAAGTACAAAATATCGTGTTAACTGGAACGACCCATGTACTGAGAAGAGCATTATCGCTGTGAAAACAACCATGCATAAATTTATTTATTTATTTATTAATTCTTTTTCTCAATACACATTTTACCTGTGAATTTGCGTGTGTAAACTGGGAATGCGTAAAATGAGCTTCTCTGCCCTAGGTGTACGGAAAACACTCGGCGAGAAATGGAAGAAAATTTGAAGAAAGAAGAAAAAAACAACATAATAATAATAATAATAATAATAATAATAATAATAATAATAATAATAATAATAATGATAACGATGATGATGATAATAATAATAATTATGATAATGATGATGATGATGATGATGATGATGATGATGATGATGATACCTCGAACTTAAAGTATTCAAAATTTGGAGCATGGTGGTGAAAACAAAAGAGTAACAATTGGAGCATTGGGCATGATAAAAACACATGACCAAAAACGACGAAGCTATACCCGAAGACTCAACACTGTACACTAACAAAACAATAGCCCTTCTAAGAGACAGCCCACATTATTATTATTATTATTATTATTATTATTAAGGCGCAGAAGTGACTGTGTGGTAACTAGCTTGCTTACCAACCACATGGTTCCTGGTTCATTCCCACTGCGTGGCACATTTGGCATGTGTCTATTACTGTACCTTCGGGTCGACCATAGCCTTGTGAGTAGATTTGGTCGATGGAAACTGAAAGAAGCCTGTCGTATGTATATATATATATATATATATAT
>NC_068983.1:15165777-15173554 GCF_001194135.2 Octopus bimaculoides | reverse complement strand
TATATATATATATATATATATATGAACACATATATGTGCATACATATATATATACATATATATATATATAGCTCTGTATATAACAAGCTATGCGAACACTTATGTACATATACACACACTCATATATATATATGTGTTTGTGTATGTATATATGTATATAAATAAATATATGTATATATTTATACTTATATATTATATTATATTATATTATATTATATATATACACATATATACATATATAATATAGTCATATATATGTACACATATATGTGTATTATATATATATGCGTATATATATATATATATATATATATATATATATATATGTGTGTGTGTGTGTGTGTGTGTGTGTGTTTACGCACGCACACATATATAACTACATTTATCATAGTTATATATTGGCAAGCAAAAACAAAAAAAAAATGAAAGAAAAAAATGGGAAGAGGAATGAACGCAAATAAAATAAATAAACCGAATAGAAAAAAAAATTTGTTCTTTAGTGGTTTCTTTCATAGTCATCTGCGCAGATAACGGAAAACTTGCTGCTTCTCAGAAAATACAATACAGAAAGAATCCTCGCATGGCTTGCAACAGATGAAGATAACATCAATATCGATCTTCTGAGCAGCAAATGTATTCAGTCACTTTATTAAATGCTTCTTTCATGGATCCTAAGATAGCTTATAGAGCTCAATTGCGTGGCATATAGAACTTTTATCGTATATCATTTGAATAACAGCTATGTGAAAATGAGTCAATATGTATAATTTTAGAATACTTACACGTATGTTTAAAAAACGGAAATCCTTATTATATTCTAGATATACTTCAATATTTCAATGATTTGTAGATATCTAGTGTCATTCAATTTGAATATCATGCTATTACACCAATTAGTAAATATCATATTTGATACTGATTATTTAGGCGTAGGAATGGCTGTGTGGTAAGTAGCTTGCTTACCAACCACATGGTTCCGGGTTCAGTTCCACTGCTTGGCACCTTAGGCAAGTGTCTTCTACTATCGCCTCGGAAACTGAAAGAAGCCCGTCGTATATATGTATATATATATATATATATATATATGTGTGTGTATATGTTTGTGTGTCTGTGTTTGTCCCCTTAACATCGTATGACAACCGATGCTGGTGTGTTTACGACGCCGTAACTTAGCGGTTCGGCAAAAGAGACCGATAGAATAAGTACTAGGCTTCCAAAGAACAAGTCCTGGGGTCGATTTGCTCGACTAAAGGTGGTGCTCCAGTATGGCCGCAGTCAAATGACTGAAACAAGTAAAAGAGTAAAAGAGAGAGAGTAATACTTCAATATTTCACTGATTTGTAGATATCTAGTGTCATTCAATTTGAATATCATGCTATTACACCAATTAGTAAATATCTTTTTTTTATTGATGTCGTGTCAGACAAATTAAAAAACGGATAAATAATGAAGCTAGACAAATTCAGAAATGATACTTACTGCTGTTTTATCTTTCGAATTATTCAAAAATAGTACTGAAAAATGTTGCTACCCCATTTCATACTGATCTTTAGAATGACCTTATCTCCTATCTTTGTTAAAATATCATAAATCAGTCCTGTTTTGAGGCCCTCTTCCTCTTTGTAGCAAGTACAATATATATCTCTTAGAAATGATGAATCGAGAATGGCAAATAAGTTTTGATATTACGTCACATATGAAGAGAGCGAGCTGGCTGAATCGTTAGCATGCTGGACGAAATGCTTAGCGATATTTCGACTGTCGCTAGGTTGTGAGTTCAAATTCCATTGAGGTCGACTTTGCCTTTCATTCTTTCGGTGTCGACAAATTAAGCAACCGTGAAACACTGGGATCGATGTAATCGACTAGTCCCCTCTCCCAAGATTTCAGACTTTGTGTCTATAGTAGAAAGGATATTATGTCACATGTGAAGACAGCGAGCTGGCAGAATCGTTAGCACGCCGGTTAAAACGCTCGGCGACACCCCGTCCGTTTTTATGTTCTGAGTTCAAATTTCACAATGGTCGATTTTGCCTTTCACCCTGTCGGGGTGAATGAAATAAGTACCAAATTAGCACTGGGGTCGACGTAATCGACTACATCTGTTTCACTAACTTGCTGGCCTTGTGCCAAAATTCGAAGCCAACATTATGTCACGTGTCACATATCAATTCTCAGCGGCATTTCATCTGCTTTACGTATCGAATTTAAATTCCACCGAGGTCGACTTTGCCTACTGTTCTGTCGGGGTCAGTAAAATAAGCACTAGTTGGGGGAGGGGGTCAATGCTATTTACTAGCCCTGTCCCACAAAATTTTAGTTAATTTGCCTGTAGAAGAATGAAATATTACATCAGATAAAAAGGCGGCGAACTGGCAGGATCTTTAGCACACTAGACAAATGCTTAACCGGATTTTTACCGCCTTTATACTCTTTATGCTTTTACTCTTTTACTTGTTTCAGTCATTTGACTGCGGCCATGCTGGAGCACCGCCTTTAGTCGAGCAAATCAACCCCAGGACTTATTCTTTGGATGCCTAGTACTTATCCTATCGGTCTCTTTTGCAAAACCCCCAAGTTACGGGGGACATATACACACCAGCATCGGTTGTCAAGTCATGGTGGGGGAACAAACACAGACACACACACACACACACACACACACACACACACATATACATATATACGACGGGCTTCTTTCAGTTTGCGTCAACCAAATCCACTCACAAGTCTTTCGTCGGCCCGAGGCTATAGTAGAAGATACTTGCCCAAGGTGCCACGTAGTGGGAATGAACCCGGGACCATGTGGTTGGTAAGCAAGCTACTTACCACATAGCGACTCCTACTTTATGTTCTGATTCCAAATGTCTCCGAGATTGAATCTGCCTTCCCACCATGCGGAGTACTAATTGAGCAATGGGCTTGATATAGTTGATTTGCTAGCTCCTCTAAAACTTCTAGTCTTTTACCGACAGTAAAAGAAATATTATGCCACATATATCGCGAATTATTAGCTTTGAGCGCGAGTCAGAGGAAACGAATAATAACAATAATAAAAAAAGGCAAAATATTGGACAAACAGAAATATATAACGGCTACTTTATGTAAAAGGGAATGCTTTAAATATTCCTGGATTCTCTTTCAGACGTATCTGAAAAAATAGTGTGAGAAAACGTAACCCGGAATGCGAAGAATGTAAAGATTCCTTTATAAATAGTTTTGGTTTACGGTAAGATGAACGTCCTGATAATGTAATTATATGCAGTTACAATATCCGCGGAAATTCTGTGAAATAGTTGTAAGTTTATAGGGAATTATGGAATAGAATCTTCCCGGTTGCTGTCACAGTTTTGGAAATATTAAAATAAACTGAAAGCTTTCGAATTAAGTGCTTTGGTGTAATTTTTTACGCTGAATCCAAATCTGGGGTTCATTTATTCCTAGAAAAATTCAGGAAGATGTTAACAGAGGTTCGAATTTTCGTAATCTTTAGTCCGATCAGAAAAGAAGAAATCGGAAGCCGCGGATTTTCTGCGTGATAGCTGTCTGTCATAAGATGAGAGAGAAGAATAACTACAAGAATATAAAGATATCACCCGTCAAAGTGTAATGGTGGTTGCAGAGGTAAAAGTGTCGCAGTTGCGCGAAGTACAGCGTCAATGTAACAATGAAAACAGGTGACTGTTACTATGGAAACAAGCACCGTTGTGAGATTTACGGTCATGTGTATAATGGTGGCTTTTGATTGGCTAAAGTTACCAAAAATTGGCAAATTTTAAAAGCAATTATGTTTGTTATTTATTAGTTTATGAGTAAAAGGAATTTCATTTTTTATAATTAGCATACGAAACTAAATCAGTATACCAAATTTGAAAATAATTGGAATAAAATTGAAAAAAAAAAAAACACTCGAAAAACAAAACATGAGATCTGTGACAGAAATGGAAAAAAATCTATAAAAAATACACAATACTTTTCGAAAATGTATTTTGTGCGAAATATTTGATTCTTCAGATGCGGTAAAATTCCACATAAGCAGTAATGAATGAGTAGTCTTAGGATTCAATATTTCTAAGAGCTTATTCATTGTGGTAGACGTGTCGAAGTGTCTACCCTCAGAATTTAGCTTAATGGTTTAGAGCACCGCGACGCGTAATCATGGAGGTGTGAGTTCAGGTCTCATAGCCGGCCGCCAACACTCTTTTCTGCAAAATAGGGGCAGCTTATCCTGTTAAGGCTATATTATTAGCATTATCCTGCGTTTGAGAATATATATATATTGTTTATATAATATATATTATATAATATATACAATATATATATCATTTATACAGGGTGCGACAATATGATCTGACATATTTTTACGTTTAATAAAAGCAAAATACGGTAAAGAAGGAAAATGTGTCTTTATTTTCGAAATGTACATATAGTCCCATTTTGTTTCATTTGGTTTTAAATACTAAATCAATCAAGTGGGTGCTGTTACAGTCCACAAACTGTCGAAGGCGTTCATGAAAGTTGCCCATAACTGGACGTGTCATTTCATGTGGAACGTCAACATTTTCTTGACGAATGGAATCTTTTAATTATTCAATAAATCGAGGGTGATGAGTGTTTACCGCTGATTTCAAGTATCCCCACAAAAAAAAAAAAAAATCGCGCTGGTTCGAATCAGGTGATTGGCTAACCGATGTCACCGCACAATGAGATCAAATGACCGGGGAACACCTCCCTCAAAATCTCCATCGCACGTCGTGCAATGTGGGCTGTTGCCCCTCCAGTTGAAACCAAAGATTGTCCCTATCGTCAAGTTCATTCAGATTGGGTTTCAGAAAAGTCTGTAGTATCACACAGTATCGATCAGAGTTCACAGCCACTGTAATATTGTCTTCTTCGAAGAAGAACGGACTCCGAGTTGGTACAGGATCATATCTACCTAGCTTTAAGTGCACACGGAACGCACTTCGTGTTGCAGTTATGGATTCATTGTTCTTGATAAACGTTTTCACAATGAAAGCGCGATGCTCACCCGTCCAATACAAGTTGGCAACTGAAGGCGAAACGAAAGAAAATGTCAGAAATTGCACCTGTTGAAACAAACGGGTTAAATACATGAACAACGAGAAAAAATGGAGATCAGGACAAGTAAACACAGAGAAAGGACCCTTTATTAGTTGTCGACTGTCTATCTACTTCTCATTTCGAACATTCAACGACAATATGTGCCTTCAAAGACAGTTGCTCCCATAAATTGTAAAGTAAAATTTAGGATTCATGGAGGGTCAAAGATGGGAACAAAAACATGACAGTGGAGGTATAGAAGGAAACCGAATGAAAACAAACATGGAGGGTCGTTAGACCAGAACGAGAGGAAAATCGTGAACGCTGTAAGAAATATTAGAAAAGAAAAGAAAAGAAAAGATAGAAGAGGGAGAAAAAAAAAACGTTCGGTCTTTTGAACGTCCGTGCAGGAAAAGAAAGATGTTCACGTGAGGGAAAGAAAGATGTACGATGGTCAAACATGTGATATATATATATATATATATATATATATATATATATATATATATATCAATAATAGATAGAAAAATTGATAGACAGATGAGCTAGAACGAAATGTAATACGTACAAAATATACATAATGCTTACCATATATATTAGTAATCCAATTGTTGAATAAGAAAAAACATTTTTAGTAATCTAATTTGTCGTATCAAAACTGATAGGAAAACTTACGTTTTTTGAAATCACACATAATACTTATTTTAATTGGTTTTATAAAAACTTGATATATATATTTCTGAATAATATAATGAAATCTTAATTCATGATACTAATAAGTAAGCCTCACAAACTATTCATACACATTAATAATTATTCTGCATAACACGAGTTTATTGAAAGAAACTTTTAAATTTAGCTATCTTAATATTCGGACTATCAACATTATAAAACATCTCTAAATTAATAACGTGTTTATGTATATATGAATATACACATAAGGAATAATTCAAAAATATTTTGTCTATTTTATTGACTATCTGCAGGGTTTTGCATTATATATGTATAATATATAAAGTATACGAGGAGGTGGTGAAAAGTTTCTGGTTTTGGGTAAAAGAAAATATAGAAGGATCAGTTAATTATGATTTTATTCAACGTATTCCCCTCTCAGATTCACGCACTTATTTCAGGAATCCCTCAGTTTTTCTAAGCCCTATAAAAGAACACGGACGGTTGGGCCTCCAGCCAGGCCTTTTGTGATACTCCTAACGCCAGACACCTTTCAGCACGTCCTCGTATATATGTATTATAAAGGATTAGGGAAGATGTCACACACAAAAGAAGTCCAATATGCTCTGGAAATAGCAGACATGCTTCAAGGTTTCTAAAATCGAATAAAATAAATAAAATATCGATGAATACACACGTTCTTGTATATGATGAACAAAATTAATAATAATAATAATAATAATAATAATAATAATAATAATAATAATAATAATAATAATAATAATAATAATCCTTTCTACTAAAAGCAGAAGATTTGAACATTTGGGGGAGGGGACTAGTCGATTACATCGACCTCAGTGCTCAACTGGTACTTATTTATTCGACCTCGAAAGAAGAAAAGATAAAGTCGACCTCGGCGGAATTTGAACTCAGAACGTAAACATGGACAAAATACTGCTAAACTTTTTTCCCGGCATGCTAACGACTCAACCAGCACAAAATGTTGAAGATTTTAGTGCATCACTTTTGGGCCACCCTATATATGTAAGAATTAAATTATATATTACTCTTTTACTCTCTTTTACTTGTTTCAGTCAGTTGACTGCGGCCGTGCTGGAGCACTGCCTTTAGTCGAGTAAATCGACCCCAGGACTTAGTCTTTGTAAGCCTAGTACTTGTTCTATCGGTCTCTTTGCAAGCCTAGTACTTATTCTATCGGTCCCTTTTGCCGAGCCTCTAAGTTACGGGGACCTAAACACACCAGCATTTGTTGTGAAGCGATGTTGGAGCGACAAACACAGACACACAAACACACACACATACATATATATATAAATACATATACATATATACATATATACGATGGGCTTCTTTCAGTTTCCGTCTACCAAATCCACTCACAAGGCTTTGGTTGGCCCGAGGCTATAGTAGAAGACACTTGCCCAAGGTGCCACGCAGTGGGACTAAACCCAGAACTATGTGGTTATGCACCTTATTTTTGTTTTGTTACACGCGCGATCCTCTGATCGATTGGGCCAAAGAAGGTTCGAAACCGATGGTGTAGCAAATGACGAATGAAGCATGGCCATCATCGTCAGCGAGTTTAAGTTAACAAAACATGTACTTATATTCTTTTTAATTATATACTCAGTTCTGTTTTGAAACAGTTTATAAAACTTGAATATATTGACCACAGGAAAAGGGTTAGCTTTTATAATAAATCAATACATACGAGTTAAAAGCAGCATGTAAATAACCTACGTTCAGACAGAGTAAGTAATACATCACCTGTAGTTGACATTTTCAATTAAATGTTTGCATAAGTTATATAAATAGGAACTCGGCAATTGTTTGCGTTTGCCAAATCTTACTAACTAGTACAAAAAAGTAAATATATATATATACGTATGTAACTAGTGATATGTATGTGTGTCTCTGGATGTATGCACACACTCACGCACACATATTTATAGTTATATATTCATAGATATGTATAGACATACATACATATATATATATATATATATATATATATATATATATA
>NC_068983.1:15161058-15162948 GCF_001194135.2 Octopus bimaculoides | reverse complement strand
CACACATATGCATATCTGTGTGTATATGTATAAACGTATGCATGCATATATATATATATATATATATATATATATACACACATATATATATATACACGCATATACATATATATAGATACATATACACACACACATATACACACACACACATACATATATATACACACACACATATATGTATATACATATATACATATCTAACTAGGTTTGATATCTATATATACTAATATACATGCATATCAGCATATATACCTAAACACAAACACACACACACACACACACACACAAATATATGGCATTAGTACTTAATTATGTTGTTCAATGTAATTATTCAATTGGTGATAAGCAAGACACAGATATACATACACTAATTCACATCCCTAGTCAACCCACAAAACCCTTCACGTACATCACTGATCTATATCATCATATACGCATTTACAAACATATATTTTATTATCATCGGATTAAAAAAAATAAATTGAAAATAAATATATAAATTTAGATTCCCATTCACCTGGATTTTTTTTTCTATTTTATGAATACAGATATATCTGTTACAATTCAAAACGATTTTTGAGATGTGGTAAAAAAGAGGCAAGAAAATGTTCATATAATACAAAAATTCACACTTAGCAACACTCGACATCTTGAACGATATTTCGTATTGACAACATAAACACTAGAAAGACGCTATTACAGAAATTAAATTTATATGTGCAAAATAACACACAGTACAAAAATGTAAGCATTTAAAATGACAGTCCTTTCTACTAAGAGCACAACGCCTGAAATTTGTTTTTTTGGGGGGAGACTTGTCGATTATATCGACTCCAGTACTTGACTGGAACTTATTTTGTCGACCTCGGCGGAATTTGAACTCAGAGCGTAAAGACGGACGAAATGCCGCTAAGCTTTCTGCTCGGCGTGCTAACGATTCTGACAGCTCACCGTGCTGCACTTAAAACGATAATGAAAACGCATCAACGTAATATGCATATCACAACCAACCGAGATTAATAATTTCACTTGTCTACGAGTTACAATTGTAATGCTAAAACATACTATTTTAAAGGAGGGTGTATAGCCACAACGCATTTTAGTTTATAAACAATACAGATAACACAAGATACATTACTGTTACACTTCAATCCCTTAATTATGCTGGGGAAAAACGACATAATAGCAAATTTGCAAACATTTCCAAGACTACTAGTATAATTCCCCTCCAGATTGTATGTTCTGTACTGTTCATTTATTTATGTATCTCGCCCATGGAGATACATTGGATGTTTCGGGAACTCTTTCAAGCAATATCTTTCCAACCACAGGTCCTCCTTCAGAATTCCGGAGAGGAAACACGTAACATCACTGGCCAGCCACGTCTGGCTACTAAGAGATGATGGGATCCCATACTTGATCTCAAGGAAAATTCTCGAGAAACCAGGCCCCTACATCAACCGGATGAAGTGTTGCAAATTATGCATAACTGAACGTGTGAGAATCCTAAAAGACTCATTCGAACCAGGGAACATACTTGACTCCGGAACGGAGATTTTCGGGCCATGTTTACATTTCATGAATGATTTCCTAGCCTTTTGGAGCCCGCAAGGTAGTGACAGCCGGATATTAATAGCCAATAGCAAAGTGAGATAATCTCTAAATTTTACCTTTGAGTAGAGAGGCATTTCCTCCTCCATATTTTTAAGAGGTCATGGGCCAACAGGTTTTTGGGATCTAACGATACGCCATAAAGCTAAACCCTTTATGGACGGGAAACCTAAGGTAATCCCATAAACCGGCGTTCCCCATTTTTAATACATACTGCTCTACATCTTAGCGTGTGCTTCTTCTTTCGGATTTATGTTTTTTACAAACGATATATACCTA
>NC_068983.1:15160018-15161018 GCF_001194135.2 Octopus bimaculoides | reverse complement strand
ATATATATGTATGTATGCATATATATATTTACATACACACACACACACACATATATATATTATAGTGGGGTAGGCCAGTTTATGGAGTTACCCTGGGTTTCTTGCTCATAAAGGGTTTAACCTCACGGAGCATCTTCAGTCCCCTAACACTGCTGGGCTGAAAAGCCTAGTTTTTAAGGGTAAAACCCTAAGTGATTATCTCCCTTTGCCATTGTCCAACCATCTGGTGTACATAAACACAGCCTCCTCTCATCCACCCATAGTATTCAAGAACCTGGAGATTTCGCAGCCTCGTACTATAATGAGGCCCTAGCTGCCAGCGGATTTAGAGACCGCATATCCTACATGCGGGTACCTAACAGCCGAAGAAGGAAGCACCGCAGACATACGATTCGGTCTCCCCCTTCTTTTAGACAGTAACACCCATAGGTGGACTCTTCCTTAAACTAATAGATAAGCATTTCACTATCTTCAATAAGTACGGTCCCATATTCAACAAGCAGAACGTTAGGGGTCTCGTTTAGCTGCGCCCCCAACATTAAGAGCATGCTAGTTAGCGCCCCTATGACACAGGAAGAAGCGTGTTGTTCATGCAGGATCCAAAGCAGTAGGAGGCCGCTGCGAAACCAAAGGAGTCGTATATCAAGCCGAGTTTCTTACACGACATGTCTTTAACACTGGCAGATAACAATGACGACCGTGGACATGAGAACAGAGCCGGTAACACAGCCTCCATCACCATCACCGCCACCACCACCACTAAGGATGGCAGCATCGCTAACAACAACGACTGCGGCATCGCCACCAGCAGCGACGTCATATATATATATATATATATCCTCCTTGTTTGTTGCACCTTGTTTACCATTTTGTCCATGTTCTTTTGCCACGTCATGTACCCAGTTATGTATCTATATGTACATGTAGATGAACGTATATACATACACGTACATATATATGCATATACTCATATATTGTATATATATATATATATATATAT
>NC_068983.1:15155046-15159949 GCF_001194135.2 Octopus bimaculoides | reverse complement strand
ATATATGTAAACATTAAGTATCTTTCAGTAACAGAGTAAGTATTCGAAGACATAATATGATATTTTACAGCACAAATACAGCAGATTCAGTTTTTTGATTAACCAAACGAACATTCTCTCTACATTTATATTTAATATTACGAGATAACTTACAACCTTTAAATGTTACGTCTTCTGACGAAGCCAATTTTGACGCAACTAACAGTGAACGTAATATAAAAAATGCTGACTTGACTAGTCAGGAACGCGATGTCTAAAAGATAAATATACGACATTATTCACCTCCAACAAATTCACATTTATTACTCACGGTCGGTCATATATTGTGCACTTTCGTTTCTTTATATATATATATATATATATATTATTTGTTATTCTGTTCTTCCTTTTCAATAATAATAATTGGCCAGCTGTTTTCTGTATCAGAGAAGATATATTAGAAAAGTATTATAACTTCGTTTTGTTTTTATGTATTGTTGTTCAACCTAAAGTGTAATGGAAGTGATTGCAATTGTATGCGTTCGATATTTTCTAAACTAATAACGTTATTCAGACACGAGTTCAACTCATTGAAAATTACAGGTCAATTGAGAGAGCTACGGTGAAATACTGCGTATTTCATCAATTACAAAATTATGAAGGGTAAATGGTGAAGTTAAGCTAATGGTAGATTGTAGCGATGGAAAGAAAAAAAAAACAATATCAATTTAGAATATAAAAAATGGATTCTAATAGGGTGCCACAATAAGCGACCTTTTTCGGTGTAATTTGCACTGAAAACCTAGAGCGATCAAACAAACGAAACACTATAAGACATTGAGTAATGATACCCTGAAATTTGTTCCAACTTAAAGTTATTTCATAATTAGGCGGTGAGCTGGTACAATCGTCAGCACGCCGAGCTGACAGTAACATTACCACGCCGGACGAAATGCATAGCGGTATTTTGTCTCTACGTTCTGAGTTCAAATTCCGCCGAGGTTGACTTTGCCTTTCATCCTTTCGGTGGTCGATAAATTAAGCACCAGTTGCGTACTGGGCTTAAACTAATCGACTGGCCCCTTCCCCTAAAATTTCGGGCCTTGTGTGTAGATTAGAAAAGAATCGTTAGCACGCCGGACAAAGTGCGTACCGGTATTTCAACTGTCTTCAGATTCTGAGTTCAAATTCCGCTGAGCTCAACAATCTTTTCGGGTTGATAAAATACGTACCATTCGAGCATTGGGGTCGATGCAATCGACTATCTCCCTCCCAGAGAACTTCAGGCTTTGTTCCCATAGTACAAATGGTAATCAAGAAGCGAGTTGGCAGAATCGATAACATGTCGGACAAAATGTTTAATAGCATTTCTTCCGGCTCTTTACGTTCTGAGATCAAATCCTGCCGAGGTGAACTTTGCTTTTCATCCTTTCGGGGTCGATAAAATAATTACCAGTTGAGCGTTGGGGTTGATGTAATCGACTTAACCCCTTCCGTAAAACTAGCTGGTCTTGAGCCCTTTCTTAAATTCACTTTATTTCTTAATTGATAATTTATTCTCGTAAACATGATCATATAGAACATAATGATATATCTTTCATACTTTGATATATTAAACATATAAAGCGAGTCGCTAAATTGCCGAGTAGATTGCTATGGTGCAGTCATTCCACCATCCACGCCGGAGTCAAGTTTGCAATTGCTTTTAATCTTTTTGGGGTTAATGAAGAAAGTACCAATCTTGTGTTGGGCTCGATCCTAATATTTTTTTGTTTCAGTGTGTTTGTTTGTTGGTCTCTTCCCAGAAGAAATCGGCAACAGTCAAACCAAGGGAAGAATGCGCTCTTGCAGGTCTACAAAATACAAATAAATAAATAAACTCTAGGCAACCGTACATCACGATACAGCTCCCCACCGATTCATCAGGAGTATTTCACACAATTTACAATAACACAATGTTCCTTCACGTATATTTCAAAAATGTATTCGTTAGATTATAAGACAGGATTTTCGTATTATTCAATTTTTTCAGAACAAGATAACAATAATAATGATAATAATTGTTTCGGATTTTTGCTGAAAATCATTACTTGTCTGGTACTTTATTTTATAGACGCCGAAAAGACGAAGGGCAAAGCTAACTTCATCGGAAATTGAATTCAGAATTTAAATAGCTGGAAGAAATGCCACTAAGTATTTTGCACGCACCGCTAACGACTCAGCCATCTCTCCACCGTAATTATCCTTTCTGATTTAAGCACAAGGCCCGAAATGTTGGGGGAAAGGCTAGTTGATCCCAGTACGTTACTAGTATTTTATTTTGTCGACCCCGAAAGGATGAAAAGCAAAGTTGACCTTGGCGGGATTTGATCTCAAAGCGTTAAAAGCCGGAACAAATGCCGCTAAGCTATTTTTCCAACGCGCTAACAGTTTCACCACCTAACATTTCTACCACAGACACAAGGTCTGAAATGTGGGGTGAGAGAATGGTTAGTCAATAATATCAACCCTAGTGTTTAGCTGGTACCTATTTCATCGAAACTGCAAAGATTAAAGGTAAAATGAACCTCGGTGGAATTTGAACCCAGACCATAAAGACGGACGAATTGCCGCTAGGCATTTTGCTTACGTGGTAACGATTCTGCCAGCATTAGTAATAACAATAATAATAATAATAATAATAATAATAATAATAATAATAATAATAATAATAATAATATGTTGTTGTTGGCACTCCGTCGCTTACGACGTCGAGGATTCCAGTTGATCTGATCAACGGAACAGCCTGCTCGTGAAATTAACGTGCAAGTGGCTGAGCACTCCACAGACACGTGTACCTTTAACGTAGTTCTCGGGGATATTCGGCGTGACACAGTGTGACAAGGCTGACCGTTTGAATTACAGTCACAACAGAAACAGGAAGTAAGAGTGAGAGAAAGTTTGTGGCGAAAGAGTACAGCAAGGTTCGCTACCATCCCTTGCAGGAGCCTCGTGGAGCTTTTAGGTGTTTTCGTTCAATAAACACAAACAACGCCCGGTCTGGGAATCGAAACCGCGATCGTATGACCGCGAGTCCGCTGCCCTAACCACTGGGCCATTGCGCCTCCAATAATAATAACAACAACAACAAAATGAAGAAATAATCAGCAAAACCTCTTCCCATCTTAAGTTGTAAAGTCAGAGAGCCAAAATTCACATCAGAGTAAACTTGGATTAGAAATGAAACTAATAGGGAACACTTTTGTATAAAAGCAGTATAACCCAGCTCTTCTTCGGGTTCACTCAATGATAGAAGCTCAATTTGGCATTGTGGGGCAATGATTATTCATTTTTAATGAGAGAGGTTATATAGTAGGCTAGCCGACAGAAATACATCTAAGTATTTCGTCCGCACAAAATACGTAAAGGTATTTCTTCCGACTTTACATGGTGTGTTGAAATTCATCCGAGGTTGACTTCGCCTTTCACCCCACTTGGGTCGGTAAAATAAAATGGCAATTGAGTCCTTGAGTCGATATAATCGACTAGCACCCTCCCACAAAATTCCACGCTTTGTGCCTATAATAGAAAAGAAAAAAAAAATTCTATAACTGCTGTAGATCTGGACCTTGGTTGGCCTTAGGATAATCTATTGTTACAAGTAATATGACTTACCATATCTCTGAGCTGAGAATAACATTTTCTCACCAGTTACGAATGCCCCTCCAAAAAGTCATGGCTATTGTTCTACCTCCCGAGACTAAGATATCATGACAAAACTTTTTGTGAGTTCCACTGAACTTTTGGCAGAGAAATGTTTTAGTCACTGCCAACTACAATGCTAGTTTCAGAAATCGAACCATCGATATTTTAAAGCGAAATATTCATTATTGTTTTGCTCATCAGATGACTCCCGGCATATCGAAACTATTTACCAAATATTTTTATGCAATTAGAGACAGGTTTCGTGTTGCCAATTATATAAAGCGTGGCAGGCCATATTGCCGTTAGGCTATTAAATACATAACTACTCATTATTCTTTGCTTAACATATCTGATTATTCATAGATGATGAGGTAACTCACAACTGCAGAGTCTAGCTTTCCTTTCCATAATTACATTTAAGACGATTTGATATATATATACATTCTCTCTTCTATTTGTCTGGTCTTCTAAATGTAATTAATAAATATTTCTAATTAAAATTTCGCTAAAATATTTGTTTGTAATTACTTCAGCTAATTAGAAAGGAATCTGAATTCTGATGAGATCATGAGATGGATGAATTGAAATGAGGTCAGGCTAACTGACCTAAGTCCATTGCCTGTTTTCAATACAATGTAACACTGTAATATGATACGTCGAAAGTCTATCTTTGTCGGTGAGTAAATCAGTGTTACCATTGAGATCGTAATATAAAAGTGGGTGGCATGGAAAGAATGGCTGAACAAAATTGGACATTTAGGCATGGGCAGAGAAACATGAGTTCGATACTCGTCTGTATTTTTATTTCGTTGTTTATATCTCATTTTGGATCTATTTTAAAACGGGGGCGCCAGTCTTCATTTATGTTTTATGTAGTGTTTTTGGTACGGAAAGACTTTCAAACTTCGTATACTTATCTATTTTGTGTTATAGAATAGAAAAATATTTTTGTATTCGAATTTATTTCATGTAAAAATTGTCTTATTTCGATAATTTCTACTAATCACTGACGTCTATTCAGTTGAAAACAGTTAGCGCTGTAACGGTGTATATCGTATTAATCCCCTAACCCTAACCCTAACACTAACTAGACTGTTAACCGTAACCGTAACCCTAACCCTAACCCTAAAACTAACCCTAACTCTAGAATCCGAACTCTAAAATTGTTACATACATAGATACGCACAGCGTAATTTATTATATAAACAATATATGCGTATAAATTACGATTAAACCGGAT
>NC_068983.1:15153564-15154506 GCF_001194135.2 Octopus bimaculoides | reverse complement strand
CCTGCTCGTGAAATTAACGTGCAAAGTGGCTGAGCACTCCACAGACACGTGTACTCTTAACGTAGTTCTCGGGGATATTCAGCGTGACACAGTGTGACAAGGCTGACCCTTTGAATTACAGGCACAACAGAAACAGGAAGTAAGAGTGAGAGAAAGATGTGGTGGAAGAGTACAGCAGGGTTCGCCACCATCCCCTGTCGGAGCCTCGTGGAGCTTTAGGTGTTTTCGCTCAATAAACACTCACAACGCCCGGTCTGAGAATCGAAACCGCGATCCTATGATCGCAAGTCCGCTGCCCTAACCACTGGGCCATTGCGACACCACAGTGTCTCACTAGAACTTAATTTATCGACCCCGAAGGGATGAAAGTCAAAGTCGGCCGGTGTTGAATTTGAACTTAGAAAGTAAAGACGGACGAAATGCCACTAAGCATTTTGCTCGGCGTGCTAACGATTCTGCCATCCCGCCGACTTGTATGATATAAAATAACAAACATAAACACAAGACCGCACGTAGTTATTTTCACGAGTTGGGGTATAACAGATGGTAATCTTCAAGTTTAGGGGGATAAAAAAATTAAATAAAAATATTTAAGGGAAATAACTGAACGACTTACCAGTATTATTCGTTTTCTTCTAGCTGTTTATAAATAAATCACACCCTAACCCTAATCCTAACCCTAACCCTAACCCTAACCCTAACCCTAACCCTAACCCTAACGTCAATCAAATCACGTGTGTGATTTATTTTTAAACAGAGATGTACGGAGAATACTGGTAAGACGTTCAGTTACTTCCCTTGAATATTTTTATTTATTTTTTTATCCCCTAAACTTGAAGATTACCATAAAAGATTATATCGGCGATACACACGTCTGGTCCTTAGTTAATCGTCCAAGAAAAGACTGAAGACAAAAAACAAAAAAACAAAAAAATGATGTAA
>NC_068983.1:15151687-15153521 GCF_001194135.2 Octopus bimaculoides | reverse complement strand
GAAAGCAGAAGAATGTAACTAAATAAGTATTTCGTCCAGCACTTTAACGACACTGACATTCGTGGCCATATCATAATTATAATAATTAAGCCGGCGAGCTGGCAGAAACGTTATAGCACGCCGGGCGAAATGCTTAGCGGTATTTTGTCTGTCTTTACGTTCTGAGTTCCAAATACCGCCGAGGTCGACTTTACCTTTCATCCTTTCGAGGTCGATAAATTAAGTACTAGTTGCGTACTGGTGTCGATCTAATCGACTGGCCCCCTCCCCCAAAATTTCGGGCCTTGTGTAGAAAAGAATATTCAAAGACAGGAATTTGTGGCGGGTGGCTAGTTGATTGAATCGACTGTAGTCTTTGGCTGGTTTTATTTTATGGGGCCCAAAACGATGAGTGGCAAAGTTGACCTAGTCGGCATTTGAACTCATGCTGTAACTGACCCTAACTAAATTTCATTCAGCGTTTTCATTCAACAGTTTACCAATTCTGCTAATCTGCAGCTCTGAGCACAATTTAGTAATTGGAATAGCATTGTCTACACCCGTCCTTCTTTCTCCATCTACTATAGGCAGATAAATCTGATCTTACTGGATTTATTTCCCTTATTTAATACATAATAGAGAACGTTATCTGTAATATGACAAGTAATGTTAGGAACATACTTTTACCACTTTTGATAAAATCAGATAAGGTTACTTTTATAAACTTGTTAATAGTTAAACAATTTTATTGTTATTGATAACATATTATTGCATATACTTAAATTAGTTTTATTCAAATTAATTTTAATGTAATACATATTTTCATTTTGAAAATTAGTATTCATTTCATTTGTATTCAGTTCTCAAGAAATTTGAAATTAAATAAATCATAACTACTGTATGTAACATTACCTAATATTAGCCAGTTGTAAAATTATATATTGAACAAAAACTACCTTCTATCTATCGTTTCAGGCAGGTTGCCCGGACCGAAACCGTGTTTTCTCTTCAAGCGTTCCTGACTTCTTTGACATTTTAGAGGTCTTCTATTTGTAACTCGATATCACCTTATTCTGTGTAGTCCAAAAAGAGAATTTTCATGAATCAGGATTCATAAAACGGAGATCACTCCCTAATTCATCATTGTCTCGATAACAGTCACCGGTATATCTTGCTCTCGGTTGATGATACGTATGGGGATATTTCCATAAAACTCTTCTTTCGTAGGATTTTGTTTCCAGGATTTGTTAAGAACTTCTCCCAATATATGTGTGTAGGTATCATCAAGTTTGCTTTCGATCTTTTTTTATCAGAGTCCATACTGATGAAACGTAAAAAAGAATTGACTCTACTGTGGCTCTGAAGAATTCCCTTTTCATGGGGGCATGCAGTGAACTATGTTTTACGTACATCTGTTAATCCTCACAGTAACATTGATTTTTATTCTACTGAAAACTAGAAGCTGGAAGTATCCATACAAGAAGATCACTGATGCTGTCTACGTAGACGAACTTGCCGTTATTTGCTGACAAGATAAGAAATGCTGGAAAACTACTGCATGCATTAGATGAGGCAGCATCTGGGTTCAGTTGTTATGTGAATACTGGGAAGACTGAATACAGAAGCTTTAATTAGAAACTCATTCAGATACACACCTTTGCAGAAAGTCAAAATTCTCACTTATCTTGGAGTGAGTGTACATGCAAAGACAATGATATATCAACCCGAAAGGCAAACCATGCTGGACACTGGAATAACACAACGTGTATAAGAGAAGCATTCATAATTCACATTTTTGTGTGTATGTTGGTATGCATGTATAAGTGCATGTATTTATCTATGGATAACCCTATAT
>NC_068983.1:15150805-15151314 GCF_001194135.2 Octopus bimaculoides | reverse complement strand
ATATATATGAGGCAAATAATAAAATGGAGAGGATATAAAATCGACAAACATCAGCCAGTAAACATTCCATTACATATATTTATCAAATAATAGTAAACACGTGTTTAAGTGTATATATATATATCTGTTTACGTATTTATTGGCTGATTTCATTCGTTTACTTGCACCACTTAAACACATGTTTGTTATCATCTAATGAATACATATAATGGGATGGTTACCGGCTGATGTTTGTCGATTTTATATCCGCTCCACTTTCTTATTTGCCTTATAAATCCTGGGTAAATTTCCAATCCCCCCCCCACCATACCTAGTATTCAATTGCAATATTGCCATGCAATAGTAATGCACTTGGTTAAAAATACGTAGGTACACATCAAGTAGTATATTGGATATTTAATATCCCATAGATGGTGTCTTAACCTCTAGCTCATACACACACACATACACACACACATGCAAACACACATACACACACACACACACACACACACACACACACACACACA
>NC_068983.1:15144757-15150758 GCF_001194135.2 Octopus bimaculoides | reverse complement strand
GAACTTCTTTAACCATATAACTACACCTGCACACACACACACACATACTGTTAACAAAAGTCGGGATGCGTGGCGTTCAGTTATTCAATAAATGAAAAAGTCATTAAATAAACAACTATAGCTAAAAAACGTACACGTAGGACAGACACAGAAGACCCTAATTCTTCATCAGATACCAACCGAATGGTAATATATATGTATGACGAGCTTCCATACAGTATCCGTCTACCAAATTCACTCCTTATGCATTATTTATCCCATGGGCTACAGTAGAAAATACTTTCCCGAAGCGCTGCAATGGGAGACTAGACCTAAGTGTGGGTGTGAAGCTTTTTAACGAGACATCAACATCTATGCCTATATAATATGTATATACGTATCTATATATAAATGGATGTTGGCAAGTTAGTATGAATGAAGGATGTGCGTGAGCATCTATGTGTGTGTGTGTGTGTGTGTGAGTGTATGTGTGTGTATCTTTGCCATTGTGCAAATCTCTGTTTACATAGATATGAATAATGTTTACACGATTATACGTGTACACTTCTACTTCCTTTAGGCAAAAACTTCTAGAATGTTTTGCACATTTTCTAAGTAATTTCTATTTTTGTGAAGCCTAGCTTTTCAAGATTGGTCCTAAGACTGTTACTTACATAACCCCTAGCTCTAACAACCACAGTTAAAATCTTAAAATTAGAATCATAGCATTTATAGTACGCAGTATTTGTAGATTTTTGCTAATTCCCTATATATGTTTACTGTTACTTTACTTCTAACATTATATCAATATCGCCTGAACAGCTGACTTTTACCCCTATACTCGCTTATCTCTGTTCCATATCTTGAAGTCTGTGCTGTTATGCTTACGTTTTACAGAAGCTCTGACCTGAACATTCCTCCAGTATTCCTTCATATTATGAATGACTATGCTATCCATATCAATGTAAATTCTTATATTTTTATCCTCAGCTCTATTCTTACGAAGAATGACATTTTGTTGCGTTTTAGCTAATACATCATGCCTCATAGGTAGATAGAATTATGTTGACATTTTCCTGACAGCTGCTTATGATGTGGGTTATATCTGCTGTTTTAATTCTACAGAGTCTGCATCGGTTGTCAAATCTAGGCATTTTATTAACATCTTTATTCTCTCTTGAGCAGCATATATAACCGCTGTTGTTTCTAGATCTTGGGTTGCAAAAGAACATAGCCATCATAATGAAAGCTAATGCAATGGCTTGTGGTTCAAGTTACACTGCTTTCCGTCTTTCAATTCTGTTATAATTCAATTCACATCTCATGTGCTTTATAGGAATATTGAATAATTCCACAGATTAGGAAGTCTAAAATTTAAACATGTATCATGCAATATCCTCCTCCTCCTTTCAAACTACTACTACTGCTGCTTGCTGCTACTACTACTACTACTACTACTACTACTACTACTACTACTACTACTACTACTACTACTACTACTGCTGCTGCTGCTGCTGTTGCTATTGTCGCTGCCCCTCTATCTTAAAAAATAGCCCTGAAGCAGAACAAGAAACCAATAACATTAATCTTCCTCGTTTATTCTTATTCTCTTTGAAAATATCTTTATACTTTACAACATATAATGATATTTTATTCATTCACAAAATTTGGGGTAACTCAAGGCTTGTGAATGAAACTGGATCACTGAAAATGTGTGGGATCCCATTGGAGGCTTAATTGCGTCTGTAATTTAAAGATTCGGCCTAGTCACGTCATTCATTCTGATTCCGCCTGATAATTACGTCAAGTTTACAAATGTCTGTCGAATATTCAACCATTTTCATACTAATGCAATGAACAGCTAGATTCTATTGAAAGGGCAAGTATTTATTCATAGTCAAAATCGACGGAGATCCATCTACTATTTCATTTGCATCGCAACATCAACCAGTGTGATAACAGACAATGTCTGATAATTACGTCAAGTTTACAAATGTCTTTCGAATATTCAACCATTTCCATACTAATGCAATGAACAGCTAGATTCTATTGAAACAGCAAGTATTTATTCATAGTCAAAATCGACGTAGATCCATCTACTATTTCATTTGCATCGCAACATCAACCAGTGTGATAACAGACGATGTTAGAGGCTCATTATAGTGGTACTATTTTTCATTATTGAGAGCCTTATCAAAATGATTTATTTGTTATCTACGTATGGGAATTCATTGCTAAAACTATTGCTGTCAAATTTAGCGCTTTATGAATACATGAATATAAAAATAAATAGCTGCTCATTGCATCATATGTAACCTTCGTTCATTACTTTTGAACAAATGTCAAAGAACGCCTGCAGATGCGAATTTAACAGATCTCCTATTTCGTTGAAGCGTCATTCATGCGCTGCAGGCGTACGATACGTGGCGATGACGGATTTAGCACGATGCTAATGCTTTATCCATTCGCGCATATGAACCAGGTAATCCGAATAACCAATTAAGATCTAGAAAGTAATAATAATAATAATAATAATAATAATAATAATAATAATAATTATTATTATTATTATTATTATTATTATTTGTATTATTATTACTCTTTTACTCTTTTACTTGTTTCAGCCATTTGACTGCGGCCATGCTGAAGCACCGCCTTTAGCTGAGCAAATCGACTCCAGGACTTATTCTTTGCAAGCCTATTCTATCGGTGTCTTTTGCCAAACCGCTAAGTTACGGGGACGTAAACACACCAGCATCGGTTGTCAAGCGATGTTGGGGGGGGGGACAAACACAGACGCACAAACTCACCCACACACACACACATATATACATATACATATATACCACCGGCTTCTTTCAGTTTCCGTCTATCAAATCGACTGTAGTAGTAGTAGTAGTAGTAGTAGTAGTAGTAGTAGTAGTAGTAGTGGTAGTAGTAGTAGTAGTAGTAGTAGTACAAATATAATTGTCCGGAATTCGTGTACAAAACCAACAATTATAGAGGGAGTGTCCAGTCGATTGCATTGATCGCCAAGTACTTGACTGGTCCTTTATTTTATTGAGTCACAAAACACTGGAAGAAAAAAGTGAGTTCGGATGCATTTGAACAAAAAAAGAAATATCTGGCTCATACCTCCGAGAACGAGTTAGAAAACATTTCCCAACAGAACATAATTACCGTAAACATTTCAGCAGAAATAATGCAACAGTCATCAACAGTACCAATGAAAATGTAACAAAGAGCTAGTATGAATATTTACATTAGACAGAGGCTACCTTCGAACAAACATTATTTACAAAGCAACAAAATTATATGTTGGTCCAACGGCAAACAAGCTACAATGGCTTTACTAGTGGAATGTTCAAAGACAGATACACACCGTGCACTTTTCAGTATATACGTAAAAGAAATATAGTCACTGTCTAAGTAGATCTGGGAGTGAAAAATAAACAACATAGCGGTAATTACAAAATGTGAAGCAATATCTGCGCACGCAAGATCATGCACAAATAGTTCTGGAGTCACTTCTCAACAATCTATAGAAAAATATTACACTATTAAAACTTACTTAATGAGAAAAATACGAATATATCACACTGCAGACACCAAAATAAATTCATCTTCAAAAAATGGATCGAACTCCAAGTAGTTTAAACCACATTACTCTTTTACTCTTTTACTTGTTTCAGTCATTTGACTGCGGCCATGCTGGAGTACCGCCTTTAGTCGAGCAAATCGACCCAGGACTTATTCTTTGTAAGCCTAATACTTATTCTATCGGCGTCTTTTGCCGAAACGCTATGTTACGGGGACGTAAACACACTAGCATCAGTTGTCAAGCGATGTTGGTGGGGGGGGGGACAAACACAGACACAGAAACATATACACACACACATACATATATATATATATATATATATATATATATATATATACATATATACGATGAGCTTCTTTCAGTTTCCGTCTACCAAATCCACTCACAAGGCTTTGGTTGGTCCGAAGCTATAGTAGAAGACACTTGTACAAGGTCTTCTGCCACGTAGTAGGACTGAACCCGGAACCATGTGGTTCGTAAGCAAGCTACTTATCACCAAAAAATACATTCACATATATCGAAACAGACACTCGATCCAAATTATATATACATCACACATATACACACAAAAATACACACGCACTCACCAAAAATAAAGAAGGTATAAACAAGCCTTGGTAAAAGAGGCGTTCATACTCATAAAAATGAACGTACGCAAAATAAACATAAGCTTTGGCCACATCACGCACACTCACACGTCCTCACAAACGAATGAACAAACCTAAAGACTTCTCATTGAAGCAGCTCATACTCTCCAATGATTTAAACTAAAAAAAATCTGCAATGAGTGATGAGTTTAACAGACATCAGTAAGCCATAATAAATACTCCGACCCATAAAAATATCTCACCATACGTAGGAGGCGTAGGAGTGGCTGTGTGGTAAGTAGCTTGCTTACCAACCACATGGTCCCGGGTTCAGTCCCACTGCGTGGCACCTTGGGCAAGTGTCTTCTCCTATAGCCTCGGGCCGACCAAAGCCTTGTGAGTGGATTTGGTAGACGGAAACAGAAAGAAACCCATCGTATATATGTATATGTATATATGAGTATGTGTGTGTTTGTGTGTCTGTTTTTTCCCCCCAACATCGCTTGACAACCGATGCTAGTGTGTTTACGTCCCCGCAACTTAGCGGTTCGGCTAAAGAGACCGATATAATAAGTACTAGGCTTACAAAGAATAAGTCCTGGGGTCGATTTGATTCGACTAAAAGGCGGTGCTCCAGCATTGCCACACTCAAATGACTGAAACAAGTAAAAGAGTAAAAAAGAGTATACGGAAGAAGACGAATTTCGAAACACAAGATCGAAAACTACTCAACCATAAACAAATATTGGAAAAATAGATATTAAAAACACACGATAAAAAAAAAAAATTTCGACCACAACACACACCCTCTCTCACACTCAAAATAAACATACGAAAAGATTTATAATTAAAACATATAACCCAATGAAACGGACATTTTTTAATTAGTTAAAGCAACAATTTCCACACACCACAGAATTATTAATTCCGGACCAAAAACAAAATTTTATACACATTAGCAAAGGTCACTCAACCGTAAAGACCACATAAATTATCAGAAACTCCTGTATCATTAAATATATATCTTGAATCAGTTATACAGATAAATCTACTCGAAAATAAAGAAGTCGTTAAAATTCCCTAATCTTGACCAAAATTAAAATCCCCTCTACAGAGCCGCCCTAGTATGACATCAATATATACGAGCACATTACACGGAAACAGAGCTCATAGAAATAATACACAAAGCAAATTTGTCAAGGAACACTTAAACAGATTTAAATTAATTAACAAATACATTTTTAAAAAAAACGTAAAAAGATACACGCTCCTCATACTAGCATAAAGCCACAAAAATTAAGAAGTAATGAAGCAGAAAATTAAGTGCCAATCATCAAAATTCCAAAGCAAACTAACGAGAAAACATACACCTCTAACTTGAGAAATGAATTGCAACAGGTCTGACCTAAAGATCGCGATGACGTGAAACTCAAGTAGTGATATAAACTTTCAGTTTCAGTTGCATGTGTATATATATATATATATATGTGTGTGTGTGTGTGTGTGTAAGTATGTATGGATATATTTATGTGTGTGTATATTACATGTGCGTATGTGAGGGTATGTGTGAGTGCGCATTGTAATACTTGTGTCGATTCTCTGCATTCTCAATTCAAATTACACCTTGATCAACTCTACCTTTCATGCTTTTGCGACCAATAAAGTAATGTCGGGATTGTAAGAGCATCAGAAAGGTTACTTCGTTGTGTGAGTTCCGTCTCTATGCATTCAGAATTCAAATCCTACCCGGAAAAAGAAATTACCATTAAGAGTTCCGATTAACGGATATTAACACTAAAGTTTTGGCTAAAATAGTTTACTTGTTATATATATA
>NC_068983.1:15143348-15144164 GCF_001194135.2 Octopus bimaculoides | reverse complement strand
ATGTATGTATATGTATATATATAAATATATATATATATCAAAATAAGCAACAAGATATCCAGAGGTAATGCAGTACGATCGTTTCAAGCGACTCCATTCAACTGAACAATGCAACCATTACATCAATTGAAATGCAGAGCAATCCTCAGCTGCATAAATACATAGAATTAAATTAAATTAAAACAGATGGACACATTAATAGAATTTTGCGTAAGACCTCCAGGAAGGTAAGGAGATAGACAAAGAACATGCTTACCTTCTTGCAGGTTTTAGTAAAATTATACTAATGTGTCCACGCGTTTTAATTTAATTTAATTTTATGTATTTATGCAGCTTAGGATTGCTCTGCATTTAAATTGACGTAATGGTTGCATTGGTCAATTAAATGGATTCGCTTGAAACGATCGTACTGCATTACCTCTGGATATCCTGTTGCATATTTTGATTTTAATCACCTCATTTTGAAACTATGGATATTACCGTACTAAATTCTGCTGCCTCAAGTTAAGTCCCTCATTCATCTGAATCTATATATATGTGTGTTTGTGTGTGTGTACGCAGACTTTGTAGCGACAGCCATGACTTTGAGACTCAGTCTCAACTCATGGCTCACCACTTTAGCCTGCGTGGATATCCACCCACCACCATCCACACCGCCCTTGCCAGAGCACGTTCTGTGGACCGTGCATCTGCTCTCTCCCCTCGAACCCGCCCTGCCGTTTCCCGCCTCCCTTTTCCCCTCACCTACCATCCCACCACCCTACCCCTCCAACGCTCCATTCTCCGAGCTTTTCGGCGCCTCCAGTCCGACCCCTC
>NC_068983.1:15133272-15141793 GCF_001194135.2 Octopus bimaculoides | reverse complement strand
GTCTCCGTATTCTTTCTGTTGAAGAGCGTAGCTCGAAACGTCAAAGACTTTCCGTATTCCCGAGCGTCATACTAATATATACTTTTGTTATTTACACCACCTGTCCTCGTCTGTTGTTATTTTTTGTATATTCTCCCATATATAGATAGATAGATAGATAGATAGATAGATAGATAGATAGAGCTTTTATCTGTTACTTGTTTCAGTCAGTCATTAGAATGTGGCCATGCTGGGTCACCGCCTTGATATGTAGGTATCCATACACACACAACATACATACACACACACACAAAGCACACAAATAAAGCACACCACACACCTGCACAATATACACACAAAGTACACTCACAAATCAACACGCACAAAACACACACAAGACGCGCACACATATACACATATAGCTTTATTAGAACCGGAGTTCCGGACCAAACGATTACAACATTAACCCTCGTTTGTAGGAGCTTTCATACAATTTCCATTTTGTCAACTCAAGACTTATAGTAAGAATAAATAAATAAGCTACTGTTTTTTTTTTTATTTGTAATATAGCCTCACAGTAAAATTCAATCGAAATTCAAGTTACTGCGATATTTGTCCAAGAGATAACATCTCATGTCGACGTACTGTGTTAAAAAACAAAAAAACAACAAGATATAAAATGGAACGAGTGTGACTTGCCTTTCAACAAAGTATATACATTATGTATGATGCACAGATTACATATTACTGTTATTGCATATACCGAATGGAAGTAAGCTTGAGCTGAAATATTCATGATATGCATTTTTGACTCTGTATGACGCTACATTTAATACGTTTCTTTTTAATGCATTACGGGTTAAAATGTTTTATGGTAATAGCGACAACGTTGTCATCGGTGGGGGTGACCACTTCGTCGATGTTGTTGTTTATAATGGTGAATGCAGGAAGACAGAAATAGAGATGGGGTGATTATTTTCTTAAAATCCTGTTCTACTCCCTGCCCCACTCTATCTCTCAAACTTTCCACACTGACCATTATCAATACTAACGTCATCGCCGCTGTCTCCCTCACTACAATTACTATAATAATCGACGCTGATGTCTTAGCCAAAACCACTACCACAACTCTCAATTATCTCTTACTATTTGGGTTACCTCCCTTAGCGTCGAGCACATTTTATAAATGTAGGAATACGTGTATTAATATCTAAATTCCAAAAGGCGGCGAGCTGGTAGAAACGTTTGGACGTCGGGCGAAATGCTTAGCAATATTTCGTCTGCCATTACATTCTGAATTCAAATTCCGCCGAGGGTGACTTTATCTTTCATCCTTTCGGGGTCGATTAAATAAGTACCAGTTACGCACTGGGGTCGATGTAATCAACTTAATCCGTTTCTCTGTCCTTGTTTGTCCCCTCTGTGTGTAGCCCCTAGTGGGCAATAAAGAAATGAGAAACGTTAGCACGCCGGGCGAAATGCTTAGCGGTATTTCGTCTGCCGTTACGTTCTGAGTTCAAGTTCCGCCCAGGTCGACCTTGCCTCTTATCCTTTCGGGGTCGATAAATTAGGTACCAGCTGCGTACTGGGGTTGATCTAATCTATTGGCCCCCCCTCCCAAAAAATTTCGGGCCTTGTGCCTAGAATAGAAAAAATATATAAATTCTAAATTTAAGGACAAGACCATAAATCTTTGGGCGAGGAGTAACAGTCGATTACATCAACTTAACTAGTACTTTATTTATCGGGGCTAGATTAATAGAAGATTAGGTTTGAAAATATATTTCTTGGAATTAGCAGTGTGCATCATCAGGAATATTCCTTAGGTCTACAGGTTTTCCGGGATTTGATCCTCAAACCCCTTTCTCCACTTGACCCAGCCAACTTCAATGAAAATCCCGGGTTTGCATCTCAGTAGCAAGAAACTATGGGTCACTGCTCTTTCTGCAACACAATCTAGTAGATTTCTCTGTGGCTTCGGTAATAGAACGGGTATACCCCCACCTCGCTCCTGCACCAGTGATTTTAAGGCCAGCCAGAGATTTTCAGAGTGTTCGCCCCTCGGCAGTTATTTCAATTTTAGATGATGCTCAGAAAATCTTGTTTAAACATTTTCCTCTCAGCAGCAAAACATACAATTCTTTCTAATTTTGGTAGAAATGTTGATGGAAGAGAGCCAAATGATTGCATTAACACTCAGGGCTTGACTGGTACTTTATTTTATCAACTCCGAAAATGTATAAGCCGTAGTTGACCACAGAGCTATTTGAACAAAATGCGTAAAAATCCGGAAGTTAATGTCACTAAGCATTATGTCCTGCGCGGTCATGACACTGCCAGCACGGCACCTTAGTCGCAAGTCTGATAATGATAATAAGTGGTTTCAGATTTTGTCTCGGGGTCAGCCATTTCAGGGGAGGAGGGAAGTCGTTTACATAGACCCAAATACTTAACTGGTACTTATTTTATTGACCCCCGAAAGGATGAAAGCTAACGTCAACCTCGACGAAATTTGAACTCAGAACGTAAAACGGGCAAAAATGCCACTAAGCATTTGGCCCGGCGTGTTTACGCTTCTGCTTGTACGTCGCTTTTCTGATGACAATAATAATCTTTTCTACAAAGCCTGAAAGTTTGTGGCAGCGGGGCAAGTCAATCACATTGACCCCAGTCCTTGTCTGATACTTATTTTATTGACCTCCAAAAGATGAAAGGTAAAATCGACCTCTGCGGAATTCGAACTCGGAACGTAAAAACGGACGAAATGCCGCTAAGCATTTTGCGCAGCATGCTGACGATTCTGCCGGTCCGCCGCCTTTCTGATAATAATAATAATAATGAAAATGTGTGATGTAAGCACACGGTCTCATTGTTTGGGAAAGGACATTGTTCCCCACATTGATCTGTACTTGTCTGTTACTCATCTTATCGTACCCCGAGGTGGTTGAAACCTAAAATTGACTTCAGTATGTTTAGAACCAATAACAGGAATAAGAATAATGTTTTCATATCACATTATATAATATTTATTCTCAACATTTCAAGCATGAAATAACACATTATTGGCAGTCTGTGTTCCAGCTGTTTCTGCCAGTGCAGCAAATTCTTGAAATCAATAATTGCTTCTTATTAAATTTACCGTTTCATGTCATATAATAGAATTATGTAAAGCGTTAATAGAGTTGAAATGAGTTTAATATAAAGTTGAGACTATTTCATGGTTAACAGACGTAGTTCAATAGTTGATTTCAATACCGATGGAATTGGACAACTAAGATAAGTGAAAAAAAATGTCTATGTGCTTTTTTCATTCGTCCTTCTGAGAGTCTCTAGATCTGTAGTTTCATACTTGTGGCCCATTATCTTTTTACAAGCGCTTCTCGATGCAATCGTTGTTTCGGTTATATCTTGTGCTTTGTGTAGGCGCAATGGCCCAGTGGTTAGGGCAGCAAACTCGCGGTCATAGGATCAGGGTTTCGATTCCCAGACCGGGCGTTGTGAGTGTTTATTGAGCGAAAACACCTAAAGCTCCACGAGGCTCCGGCAGGGGATGGTGGCGAACCCTGCTGTACTCTTTCACCACAACTTTCTTTCACTCTTTCTTCCTGTTTCTATTGTACCTGTATTTCAAAGGGCCAGCCTTGTCACATTGTGTCACGCTGGATATCCCTGAGAACTACGTTAAGGGCACACGTGTCTGTGGAGTGCTCAGCCACTTGCACGTTAATTTCACGAGCAGGCTGTTCCGTTGATCGGATCAACTGGAACCCTCGACGTCGTAAGCGACGGAGTGCCAACAACAATATCTTGTGCTTTAGAAAGGTCTTGCAACAAACTAGAAAAAATAATCAATGTATTTTTTTTTTTAATTCTAAGAGAAATATTGATTTTTCTATATTTAAAATTTTATTCGCATAACATTAGCCAAGGTTAATCTGAACGTAAATCACCTGAAAACACGCCAGCCGAAGCAATCATAAGACTGTGAGGAAGCCTCGAAGTGTTCTGTGTTTATAATTACTCCACGTCCTTTGTAACTGTTGGCTAATTTAAAAGTACTAAAAGTAAATATGCAGAAGCAGAATTATTAGTAGAAAACTAATCATTTGAGTGATGCTACATTGCCACCAGTTCTCAGTAGAGATTAGTTTTAATACGTGACCATGTTTAAACAAACGGAGAGAGATACAAATGTACAAGAAGAAAGCTATACAGAAGAACTAAAGTGCTTGTATTATCTCTCGAAGTAGGCGAGACGTTCCAGATATCCAAGTAAATTGATTTTAATTTTAACACCTTCGTGTTTTCTTAGTGAAGAGTAGTTAATGAAGTGTGCCATGTTATACAGGAAAAGTGGAATATCTAGTAGATTTTCGTTGAAGTAAATGGAAAGCCAACATATTTGATTAGTGCGCAATATTTAACTGTAGTGAGAGATTATAATATTTAAAGATGTTATACAAGTATTTATGCTTCGAAATATAGTGAATATGGAAGAAAGCTACGCGAAGACAAATTGAAGAAGTTGAAGTCGTTTAAAAACTTGTAATAAGTATTTAACATGTTCATGATGTCAGAGATGTTAAAGGTAAGGTAAGTTATAAGATTACCTATGTAAAAAGTTGTTTCATTGAAACCATTTTAGAAAAGAATCTTATAAAGAATGTATATTTGGTAGTGAAAGAAAATATTTGTCTGAAAAACCACCAAGGCTTTACAGACAAAATTGTTAAGAAATTGAGTCGTAGAAAGAACTAACGAATTACCAGAACATCTTAATAGTCAGGCCCAAAATAAAGTGAAGTCGTTTAAGATATTTTCTGTAACAATTGATGAAAGTAAGGATGTAATTGTAGAACAAGTTGTAGTTTATTCACATGGTGAGTATGAAAATATTAGGGAACTGGTTCATCCCTTCAGGGTTGATTAAATAAGTACCAGTTACGCACTGGGGTCGATGTAATCGACTTAATCCCTTTGTCCGTCCTTGTTTGTCCACTCTGCGTTTAGTCTCTAGTGAGCGATAAAGAAATAAATATTAGGGAACTGGTACCAATAAAAGAAACATTAGCAATGAATGACATCTTTGGGAGATTTGTCGGGACAGCGTTTTTGTTGTTGGCACTCCGTCGCTTACGACGTCGAAGGTTCCAGTTGATCCGATCGACGGAACAGCCTGCTCGTGAAATTAACATGGAAGTGGCTGAGCACTCCACAGACACGTGTACCCTTTAATGTAGTTCTCGGGGATATTCAGCGTGACACAGCGTGACAAGGCTGACCCTTTGAATTACAGGCACAACAGAAACAGGAAGTAAGAGTGAGAGAAAGTTGTGGTGAAAGAGTACAGCAGGGTTCGCCACCATCCCCTGCCGGAGCGTCGTGGAGCTTTAAGTGTTTTCGCTCAATAAACACTCACAACGCCCGGTCTGGGAATCGAAACCGCGATCTTATGACCGCGAGTCTGCTGCCCTAACCAATGGACCATTTCGCCTCCACATGTCGGGACAGCACACACAGCTAATTGCACAACATTTAAAGCATCGGAAAGAATTGGTAGAAAAGTTTGCCTGGTATCAAACTTAAAGGGAAAAAAATACTAGCTTTGAATTCAAACTAGTAATTTTTCTTTGCTTATTGCATATAAATGGGAGGTGTTGTTGCGCAGTAAAATATGGAAGACAGAACAAATAGAATATTCATATATTTAACCAACTCTATTCTATTACATCGTCGGCACCAAATTCGTATCTTTTCGAAATGAAGCAGTGAAGCCGATTGTATGCTTTTTGCCCCCATTTTGGTACGAAATATATGCGATGCGTGTACATGTATATACTAGAGTTTGATAGATAGATAGATAGATAGATTACAGTTTAATTTTCAAAATCATGACAAAGGATAGGACTCACAACATCTGACGATATTTGATGAGTTAAGGAAAACAACGTTAGAAAAAAAATTACACTTCAAGGGGCAGGTGAGGCATACTTTGGAGCTATTATTCCTATATATACTGTGCCGTTCTTGGAAAGCACACACAATTTCTGGATCGTATCCAAACGAATGCCATGAGGTTGATGAATAAAGAGGACTCACCAACACGCTACAATCCCCATTTCATACACACTTTTCATGTATTCTATCACCTTTTGAAGTACGAAACTGTGTAGTATGTTGTGTCTATCGGTCTCATCAATCGTACTCTCTTCCTTTGGAGAACCCGCACAGAACACCTCGCACAAACTCTCCACTCCCAAACTACAGCCCTTCGGTGTATCTTTTGCAAACACGCTTCATGAAGGGTCTCCGTCGGTCTGTATTGACTATGGATTTGCCGCGTTTTGCCACGGCCACCAGGAATGTTGTCCAGGAAAAAAGGCTGTCTCCTTAAGGCCGATACACATGGGAACAAGTTTCATCGCAGGCGTCGTTTACAGAATGAGGAGAAAGACGAAACAGATATTGCAAAACACCCTCCTATTCAGCGCTCTAACGCCCTGAATTGGTCCCTTTTATCGCCCTTGAAAGGATAAAAGGAAATTGTTGATCTTGGTGGGATTTGAACTCATATAGTCGAAATTAATACTGAGAAGCCTTTATCCAACACTCTAACGCCTCAACCAGTTTTGCACCTTACCTATGTCTTATTCTGTGGATAACTATCTACAGGTAGATATCTATAGGATTCAGGTATTGAATCTAATTAAGTTCATGGATTCCATCAACAGTTCGATAGGCGTGTTGTTCTCAAGTACAACAAAATTTGCGCCAGGCTGCACCAATCTACTTAACTGAGGAAAATGAGAGCTGAACCTGACATAGCGTCTGATCAACCAGCGTAAAATTAACGCAGCACTGTCCACGTGACAGTAGAATGACTAAAACCCTTCTGGCATTAAAAGGAATACATTCAGCAGTGGACAGATATGTATCTATATATATATATATATATATATATATATATATATATATATATATATATATATATATATATATATATATATATGTATATATAGTCCTCATTTTGTTTTTACTAACTATGATTTTTATTTCGAGTCTTAGATCATAGAAGGCTAGTTATTCGAGTTCCATGGTAAATAAATGATCGAGATCCCAAAATTCCCCCTGAAGAGGACGTAGGGTTCAAGATTATAAATTTTAAGGGAATCGAAGAAGCCGATCGCATCGACTCCAGTACTTGACTGATTACTTTATTTAATCGACTCTAAAGAGATGAAAGGCAAAATTGACCCGGTGGGATCTGAACTGACAATGTAAAGAACCGGAGGACATTCTCACTGCTTTATAACTAGGGTTACATTAACCTGATATTCTACCAGAAAAAGAGTCAGGGCTAAATTGTCAGGGTTCGCCTCTCCTTCGTGACATTCAAACTTATTGGAATTCATGAAATTCACTCTAGAATAACAATAACCAATTCGTCCTCCTTTCTTTAATACTTTAGTCAATGATTGGGAAAATATTTGGTTGCTGTTTCTAAGAGGTCGAGGGACCACATGGAAACTTCTTCGTTGTCTTGTCTAGAACTGATTGCCGAAATCAATTCTAGAATGCTGCTGGTTAATAACAAAATTCTTGTTGCTGGAAGAACCACAAACCGTCTAGAAAAACTGCAAAGCAGAACAAAAGAAAACAGTTAATATAAATAAAAAATAATAAATAAAAGCGAGTTTGAGTTTGCATAGGTCCAAAATAATCAACCAAGACCCCAACAGAAAACACAAAACGTAAAACAAAGCAAGGCTCAAAACTAAAAAAACAAAAAAACATTGTGTCATAAATAAGTAAATAAATAAATTACAATCATTATTTATTTGCCTTTTGTTACAAAACACCGGATCAGGCTTCGTAGCAGGAACTATGAACAATTTCATGCTCTGTAATACATTTATATTTCCCAACTGTAATCTCACCGGAATGCTAAATTTGATAAGAACAAGTTATTGATATCAGCATTTCTTTGCGATGTACAGGAATCTTTTTTATTTCGTTTTTTGCTTTTTGTGTATTTGTTTTCTTTCATTTATTTATTTTGGCTGTTTGCTGATGTTACATTATCTGACCCGCCATTCCACGTCTTGAAACAGAGGCAGTAAATACTGCTTGTAATGCTACTCTTTACGCCGAGAGCAAATACCAACTGTGACAAAAGGGTAAGGCTTACTTGCACAAGCATACATTTATGGACAAGCATATTCACACACACATACATACACACACACGCACAAATACGCATATACATAGATCTCTCTCTCTCTCTCTCTCTGTATGTATATATATATATATATATATATATATATGATAACACAGATGGGCTGAGGTTCACTACAGCTGTTTCCCCGACTTTACCTTGGTGCCTTCGTTCTTTAAATACCTTGTTTCCATCGGAGCCTGAAAATTTTATATTTCATCTATCTATCTATCTATCTATCTATCTATCTATCTATCTATCTATCTATCTATCTATCTATCTCTCTCTTTGTATATATATATATATATATATATATATATATATATA
>NC_068983.1:15131890-15133233 GCF_001194135.2 Octopus bimaculoides | reverse complement strand
AGAAATAGCAGTCAAAGAACTACTGATTCCAAACTACAAATTTTTCTCTAAAGCGGATGGCGATATTTATGGCACACATAGAACAAAAAACCGGAGGGAAAAGCGTAAACAAACCAAGCCTTTAGTTAATTGGATACGAATCGTTTCATGGTTAAGTGAATGGAAATTTCACTATTCCAATCTTCAGCCCAAATATTCTGATAAATTTGAAAGTGTCTCTAAAAAAAAATTCACGGTAATTTTTGGCCATGCGACGCCAAAAATCAACGATAAGAAAGGCACTTACGAATTCATCGGCTAGTGAGTTCAGGCATCTCACCTAGCCGATGAATTCGTAAGTGCCTTTCTTATCGTTGATTTTTTTTTTTGATTTTTTTTTTTGCTTTTTTTGCTCATCGTCAGTACTGGACACCTGTCTGCTAGAGATGGCAGTCGTTCGCTCTAGCTCGCAATATATAGAAAAATAAGCGACATTGAGTCATCTATAGCAACACACAAAATGTATGGACGAATTTATATCTATCAAATACCATACATCGATTCAGCTCTGCATTGTTAAACATTTCGTGACATTGAGCATGTCCACGTCATCAGATGATGTTCGGAAGCAAGCACGTAAGCATATACACCCATTTACATAGGCACACAGATATACTGACACACACATATACGCACATATATTCGGGAAATATTTTCTTTTACATGTTATGCAATGAAAACACGGCCCTGTTCTGATTAATGATTTTTATTAGTGCTTTCATCATATTTATATATGAATTTTGCTAGCAGTTAATTTCGAATAAAAAACATGTGACGTTCCCAAATATGTCATCATCAACTTCTGTTGAATTTTCTAGTTTCATTATCAAGATTTTATTCATAATTATAACCCAATATCATGTGTGATATTAAACTTAGGACTGTGGATATTTGAATGAATGTAATATTGCTTTCATTGAATACTTTCACATATGTATTTCTTCGCTCAGATTTTACATACGCAGGGAGAGAGCTTTTGTGTAGTGGTGATTCGAAATCGAGCTTTCAGGTAACCAGTATACATCACGCGCAAATCATAATAATTTCACGTGATCGGTCTCTTTTACTCTTTTACTCTTTTACTTATTTCAGTCATTTGACTGCGGCCATGCTGGAGTACCGCCTTTAGTCGAGCAAATCGACCCCGGGACTTATTCTTTGTAAGCCTAGTACTTATCCTATCGGTCTCTTTTGCTGAACCGCTAAGTGACGGGGACGTAAACACACCAGCATCGGTTGTCAAGTAATGCTAGGAGGACAAACACAGACACACAAACACACACACACACACACACATACACACA
>NC_068983.1:15128801-15130082 GCF_001194135.2 Octopus bimaculoides | reverse complement strand
TGTACCTAAATTTCAAAAACTGGCCAATGTTTAATATACATTTATTTACATATATACCAAGCCAGTTTCAACAATATTTTATGTTTATCAATGGTAAAAGTTTAAAATTAGAAAAATATCTTTCAAAGTTACAATATTGATAAATTAAAATGTTTCAATGTTGATAAATTAGCATGTTCCAAACAGAAGGTGTAAGTTTGATTGTTCATAACAGTCAATAAAATTAAAACGGTATATCAATTTGTTTGAATGTACAAAGTTCATTAATTTTAGCGGTGGTCGACAAGTCATATTGAAAAAAAAAAAAAAATACAATTGTGAAATGAAAATAGTAAAAAAAAATAGGGAATTTGAAACATTTTAGTTTGTCAGCATTGAAACATTTTAATTTGTCAACATTGTAACTTTTAAAGATGTTTTTCTAATTTTAAACTTTACCATTGTTAAACAAAAATATTGTTGAAGCTAATTTGGCATATATGTAAATAAATGTAGAAGAGCATTGTAGTTCGCTTCAAGCATTGCGTGTTGTTTGTAAAGAATAAAAAGTTTTAAACGGTACAACAATGCACTATAATACAAGAATAGACTATATACCTGTTGTAATTAATTATCTATAGTCCGATGATATTTCGGAATACAATTCTTTCTTCAGATGTTCTTAGATGGAGTCGCTGCTATAATCTGTTTTCCAAACTTTTAAAAGATATTCTTTACATGCCCAGATAATGGGTACAAACACATATATTGACATATGAATACTCACTGAAATATATTTGCATACACGCACGCACAAACACACGCATGTACTCTCGCGCCCACATATATAATATTACAATAAAGCTCTTTTTAGAAATGTTGGACGTTATATTTGAAAGACTTGTTAAGGTTATCTCTATAGATTGTCAATAGAAATTATAGCCAGCACTGATTTATGATGCGAAGTTTTATATCCGAGACGTCAAATGTAAACAAACAATGAGATTGAAGATGAATAAATGGTTATAGGCGTATGTGCCGTATTTCGAGGTCTTTACATCTGACGACGTGGATACGAAACGTCGTAGAGATAACCTTATCAAGTAATGTAAAAAGCGCACTGCTAACACAGTCGAACACAGTATTGACTTATAAAAGCGTTTAATATACTTTATAGTATATTAAGGTTGCATAACGAAATACCATGCGCCTACAAGTCATAAATACTTGACAGAGATGAGCGAGTCGGGATCATTACCGTTCATTTGGAGTAGTGGTTTATATATATATATATATATATAT
>NC_068983.1:15122911-15128289 GCF_001194135.2 Octopus bimaculoides | reverse complement strand
ATATATATATATATATATATATACTCTTTTACTCTTTTACTTGTTTCAGTCATTTGATTGCGGCCACGCTGGAGCACCGCCTTTAGTGGAGCAAATCGACCCCATGACTTATTCTTTGTAAGCCTAGTACCTATTCTATCGGTCCTTTTCGCCGAACTGCTAAGTTACGGGGACGTAAACACACCACCATCGGTTGTCAAGTGATGTTGGGGAGGAAAACACAGACACACAAACATATACACACATACATATATATATACATATATATACAACGGGCTTCTTTTCAGTTTCCGTCTACCAAATTCTCTCACAAGTCTTTGGTCGGCCCGAGGCTATAGTAGAAGACACTTGCCCTAGGTGCCATGCAGCCACTCCTGCGCCTATATATAAATATACGACGGACTTCCGTCCAACAAATCGACTCACAATTCTATAGACTTTATTCATTAAAACCGAGTCTATAGAAGAAAACGTTTGTCCAAGGTGCTACGGAATGGGACTGAAACCGGAACCACGTGGTGTGGAAGCAAATTGCTTACCCCACAGACCTAAACTTCCTAAACAATCCATTACATGTTGTTGTAAAGAGAGATGAATAGCTTTGCAATCCATTCGCTCATGCGCCATTTTCCCTAACGAGAACTTTATTTTCCTCCGCTGTACAATCCTATGACAATCAGTTGTTGATTGGCCAGTGGAGCATGGAATGTTCAGTGATGTCTTGGAGGAGTTAATCTAAATTACCCGTTATCATTGGTGGTGGTGGTGGTGGTGGGGATGATGATGGGACTGGTGCTGTTGTTGTTGCTTTTTTTAATGTTGCTGTTGCAGTTGTTAATGAGAATGTAGTTATGGAATAGAGATATGGCTAATATTCTCCCGAAATTGCTATTTTTCTTCTAAGACGATATTGATAATGATGATGATGATGAAGATAGTGGTGGTGGTGGAGGTAGCGATGATGATGTTGATGGTGATGATGATGGTGATTATGATGATGATGATGATGATGACGACGATCATGATGATGATGGTGGTGGTGGCAATGTTGATGGTGATGGTGATGGTGATGATGATGGTGATGATTTTGATGATGACGATGACGACGATGGTGATGACGATGACGATGGCGGTGGCAGTGGTGGTGGTGACAGGGATGGTAGGGCTGAAGATGATGATGACAGTGATGATGATGACGATGATGATGATGATGATGATGATGACGATGATGATGATGATGATGATGATGATAACCAGAATAAACGATGGCGATGAAGATGCTGATAATAATGATATTTATGTTTTAATTGTTCGATGTCAAAGCTTAAGTTTGACTATCATCTTCATCATCATCATCATCGCCATCATCATTATCACCATCATCATCATCATCATCGCCATCGCCATCATCATCATGTCTATCATCATCGCATATCATCATGTCTATCATCATCACCACTATTATTATTAATATTATTATTATTATTATTATTATTATTATTATTATTATTATTTGCTTTTTACTGGGGGTTTTTTTTAACGTTTCCTTCTGTATTTAGCAAAAGCAATTTTCGTTTCTTCTCTATAAAAATTTATTTCAGTGTTGTGTTGTTAATTTATAATATTATTAACTAATTCTCTCACTATTTTTTTTTTAACTTTCCATAAATTTCTAACTATTTCTTTTGATCTTAATTTAATAGTTTTTCTGTTTCACACATTCCTCTTTGAATATTTTTCTTCGATTCGCACTTTTGACATTTCACTCACAAATTATACTCCTTAAAATAAGAAGAAAACAAAAACAGAAGTAATTTACACAAATAAGCCAAAAGAGGGAGTGAACGCACAGAAACACACACATACATACACACACACACGTACGCACAAGCTCTTACAGAGATAGATACAAACATGCATACACACGCACACACACACTCGCGTATATCAAAATACATTTGCATATGTAAACATGTGCACAAATTCACACTTGCTCATACAATACGCATACACATTCTTAGAATCCTAAATATGCGCATACGCTATAATATGCAAATATACATAAATACCAATATCTGTTACTATATATCGATATATATATATATATATATATATATATATATATATATATATATATATATATATATATATATATATATACACACATATATATATGTATGCATATATTATACATATATATACATATATATATATACACACACACACATATATATATATATATATATATACATAACGGTAATTTCTGCCTGTGTAAACAGCATATTATCGGTTTCTACATATCCAGAATATCGATTCGTTACACAGAAAAAAAACCACACAAATTTATAGGAAAGATGGGGTACGGGTGAATAAACACGATTAAGTAAATGCATGGTACATATTTTATAGATTCCAGAGGGAGAGAAACAACTTTTGTAGGATTTGAACTCAGCATCTAAAGAAATATTATTTAATACCACCGTGCCAATTTTCCAGCTGTTTAAACATTTATGAAAATCCAATGCTGTTTTAGTGCTTTTCTTCTTTTGCTGGTTTCATTCTTTGTTCTATGGCCATGCCGGGAGACCAGATTAAATGCTTTGTAGATTTGTACATTGATCGAACCGAGTTTTTGTTATTGTTTTGCGCCAAGTCAGTTCTGATCATGGGGCTTATCATCGATTCAAAACGATCCGACTAAGATCAGAATTTCGTTTGTATATCTAAGTCTATTGTCCAATCTGCTCTTCCATTTTTAAGACAACGGAATGTACATTTGAGAAGGCTAGCAAAACGAACACCCGAACATGTGTTCCCATATTTCCCTTTATGTTTTGTTGTTATTGACTAGCTCTTCTTTTACGTGAGAAGGCACGCATCCTTGTGAATTCTGGACGATAAGTTCGTAAGATTGATTCCCACTTCAGAAGGTGACGCATTATATTTTGAGGCAAGACCCTGTACGTCAATTTGCTCTAGTCCTCTTATACCGCAAAAAATAAGTTTTAAGACCTATTTTAAAACAGTGTGTCCAGTTAGCGTCAAGTTAATGCAACAGCATTAACGACTCATTGGTAGGACACCAAAATCTTTAGTTGTGAAGAAATATTCCTCCACCTGTACACTTCTTTAACCTATTTGTATAACTTCTCTTTATTTTATCGACTTTAGATGGTTGAAAGACAAAATGGAACCGGGAGGAAATGATATCATATCGCAAGGATTGAATCCGGACATAAAATATTACAAATTATATAATGTGTTGCATTATATATGCCACCTCATGCCTAATAGTTATATAACGCAGTAAAATAATATTCTAATTTACTTGAGTCACTGCAATGTGTAAAAGCTATAAATGCTTTAAATAACCTTTGAGCAATGCAGTTAAGAGTTTGGTAAAATATGTAAGAATAAAGTAAAAAACAAAGAGTAATTATGGCATTACCTTTATGTAAATTGTTTAATACTTCAATAATATTTCGGTAAAGTTTACCCTTATGAAACATAAAAAAGAAAAGAATTTAAGAAGAAAGCACCGTAGTCGGTAGGCCATTTTGGTATGATATGAACAATATAATATATAGGTTAAACCCCAAAGATAATATGATCTATAAATATATGTAACTAGATAAAATATAATAATTTTCAGCATAATCACAAGGGCACAATTTGGGTAAACAGTTAATCGAGTCGATTTACAACTCCAGTAATTGAATGGTGCGTTATTTTCTCAAACCCAGAAGGATGAGAAAAATAGCTCACTTCAGTGGAATTTGAAATCATATTCAAGGCTTTTTCTCCGACACTGTCACGACGCTGTCCTACCAGTCCACTGACCTTGATAAATCTCTCCTTACAGAATCATAAGACTTTAAATTTCGAGGTAGGGTATTATTATAGATTAAATCCATCCTTGTACTTCAATAATTCTTTATTTTGTCGATCAACTTGTATTACCTGGTTATAAAATTAATGTGCAACTAGCTAAGTATGTCTGACACACGTGCATAAACGCAGAGCTGTTGTACGAGACTTTTTTTGGTATTGCGGGCTAGGTTTCTTTCAGTTTGCGTCTACGAAATCCACTCACAAGGCTTTGGTCGGCTCGAGGCTATAGTAGAAGACACTTGCCCAAGGTGTCACGCAGTGGGACTGAACCCGGAACCATGTGGATGGTAAGTAAGTTACTTACCACACAGCCACTCATACGTCTATACTTACCACACAGCCACTCCTGGTATATGACAACTCCTACGTGTCTTGCAAACAACTTGCACATGCAAGTGCTACCAGTCAAGAACTCCCCATACCGGAAGCCAGCAAGTGTATGGGGTCATCAGGAGAGAATGTGTGCAGTGATGTTTGAGGGAAAAAAAGGAAAAAACCTCAACATACCATATTAACAGCCTTGTTAAGTAGGAGGCCGAAATGTGAGAACGGAAAATTGTAGGAGCACTCCGTCGGTTACGACGATGAGGGTCCCAGATGATTCGATCAACGAAACAGCTTGCTCGTGAAATTAACGTGGAAGTGACTGAGCAATCCACAGACACGTGTACCCTTAACGTAGTTCTTAGGGAGATTCAACGTAACACAGAGTGTGACAAGGCCGGCCCTTTGAAATACAGGTACTACTCATTTTTACCATCTGAGTGGACTGGAGCAACGTGAAATAAAGTGTCTTGCTCAAGGACACAACGCGTCGCCGGGGATTGAACACACGACCTTACGATCGTGAGCCGGATGCCCTAACCACTAAGCCACGCGCCTTCACTGAGAACGGAAATAGAAACTATTCAAATGGATACCGTTGTTGAGAAGGACAATGATTGAGAGAAATCTTGCTCAGTCTCAGCTGCAAATCTTTTCAGTATCTTTCATGTCACGATATTTCATTTGGCTGCACGTGTGGGCAAAATTCAAAACAAAAAAAAGAAAAAAAATCCCTTGTGGGTTGGTGTGTAAAGACAAAGCGAAAAGGAAATAGGTTGCAATATTTAGTATGTAGATTTGCAAGATTTGTCATTGGTTGTGACAGAAAAGATAGTCTAAGGTACATTGATTTAAATAACCGGAACCGGTTTCAGTGGAATCTCTATTCAGGTTCTGACTCTGAACATATGTTTTTGTTGAATATTGGTTTGTCACATAAATTCTTTCTTTTTCTTTTGTTTTTTTTCTTTGTGTGTGTGTGTTCCTACTTGACACACTATTGTCATGCGTCTGAAAAGTGGTAAAATTTATTCAAATTTCAAAAACAATAAGCAAAAGTTGGAGTAGAATAGAGCAACAATAAACTCTTGCAAAACACCACACGATAAAAGTATTTTCTGTGCTAATTAAAATGACATTCGATAAGATTAAAGTTAATGGGC
>NC_068983.1:15121146-15122336 GCF_001194135.2 Octopus bimaculoides | reverse complement strand
TAATATTTTTCCCTATAAGCACAAGGCCTGAAATTTTCAGGGAGGAGGATAGTCGATTACATTAACCCAGTACTGGACTAGTACTTAGTTTATCGACCTCGAAAAGATGAAAGGCAAAGTTGACCCCGGGGGATTTTGAACTCAGAACTTAAAGACGAACAAAAATACCGCTAAGCATTTTGTCCGGCGTGCTAACGTTTTTTTTATTTCTTAATTCCCCACGAGGGGCTAAACATAGAGGGGACAAACAAGGACATACAAAGGGATTAAGTCGATTGCATCGACCCCAGTGTGTAACTGGTACTTAATTTATCAACCCCCGAAAGGATGAAAGGCAAAGTCGACCTCAGCGGAATTCGAACTCAGAACGTAAAGACGAACAAAAATACCGCTAAGCATTTTGTCCGGCGTGCCAACCTTTTTTTAGTTCATTATTGCCCACAAGGGGCTAAACATAGAGGGGACAAAAAAAGGACAGACAAAGGGATTAAGTCGATTGCCTCGACCCCAGTGGGTAACTGGTACTTATTTAATCGAACCCGAAAGGATGAAAGGCAAAGTCGACTTCGGCGGAATTTGATCTCAGAACGTAAGGGCAGCCGGAATACCGCTACGCATTTCGCCCGGCGTGCTAACGTTTCTGCCACCTCTCCGCTGACATTTGTAACTCATATACTGCTACTGTTTTTATATACAAAAGGTAGAGACACATTAAATAGTGTTAGGGTTAAACTCATTAAAATGTCGCTTTGAATGCATTTAACCATCTGACTGCTCCATCAGGGGTACCCTGAGTCTATATACAACCATAGCAGCGTCAGCAACAACAAATGGCTAAATTATGCTCATGTCATTATTATCTAAATGATATTCCCCATTACTCCACTTTACGTCACACAGGCAATATTGTATCTATTCTATAGAATGCCCATATATTCGAGACATCAGAGCTGTGTATATTGAATCTATAATACAAGATGTAGGAGCACATTTATACAACCTCGCATGCAGACCTCCCCATTTCTCTCTCTTACATGAGCAAACACAATATACACATGTGTGTAACACATACGCATACATACACATGTACATAACACATACACACGCATACACAAATATGCATTTATATATATATACATATACATAAGACATACCCACGCACACACAAATATGCATTTATATATATATAC
>NC_068983.1:15116643-15120691 GCF_001194135.2 Octopus bimaculoides | reverse complement strand
ATACACTTATACACATACACGTATACAACCATGTACTGAAGTACATACATTAACAACAGCCAGATGAATGTGTGCATATATATATATGTATATATATATTGCATGGAGAGAGAGAGAGAGAGAGAGAGAGAGAGAGAGAGAGAGAGAGAGAGAGAGAAATAAAGGAAACGAAGAATGGTTTAGACATTCCTGTGAATGAATAAATTACACCATATGTAATAGAATTTATACGTTCATCTGACGTTAAATGCTCATATCGACGTCTCATTTAATTTCTCAGTTTCCCTGTTTCAATTCTTTTCATTGCTTTTCCTCGAGGCACCTTCTGAAGCTCTCGGTGCCTAGGTGGTAATGTTTCCGTGCAGAATGAAAATACATAATACATACATACATACATACATACATACATACATACATACATACATGCATGCATGCATACATACGTACATACATATATACATACAAAAAACCCTGTTGTTGATGTTGAAATTCCGATGAAGGAGCCTTGGATCTAGGTTAGAAACCGGTTCATTCTCTATTGGCAAGAAATCTTAAAATAAAACCTAATAATGACATACATACACACAAGCATACATATATACATACGTATACACACATACGTACATACATACATACATACATACATACATACATACATACGTACGTATATAAAGGGTTTGCAAATCAAGTATCCAATATACACTTCCAGCCTCATATTATTGGCGCAGCAGGATAATACTAATCCATCTGGATTAAAGTATGACTACTTTGGGATCTAGGATAGAAAGCGCAAATCCTTAATTCATAATCACGATATCTGAGACTATAAAAACCGGCGAGACCTTCTCAAGATTTAAAAGATGATGGTTAAAGCATGTTGCTTTCCTTCACAACCTTGCTACCAAGTAGGTTGCCGGTCAAAATTTACTTTAAATTAAAAGCAGAAAGAAAATAGATATATATACATACATACATACATACATGATGATGACCGTCCACTCATGACCGAGGAAGACCATTGCTGACTTTCAGGAACATTGTGCGCTCTAAGACTAACTTATATTTTGAATGTGCGGCTCCGTTGGTGGATAATGAGCCCTGCTCTTGACAAGCATACACGACTGCAAACATTGCAGACCAAGCTTTCCCCATTCACTATACGAGCCGTGCGCTTTCGCGCAGCTCACTTAAGTTCTTCATGCTGGATACGTGCTCTTTCAAAAGTGTCGATCCCCTCCTTATCCTGCTTCCTGCATCTGTGGCGATGACAGGAATTGTTCTCCCAGTCAGTGTTATGCATATCACAGGCCTTTAATGTGGACTTGACACAGTCCTTAAATCGCAGCCTTGGTTTCTGCCGGAGTCTCCTTCCATTCACAAGTTCTCCATATAGCATCTGCTTAAGAATCCTGCTGTCCTTCATTCTAATAAAGTGTCCAGTCCAAAGTAACCGTTTTTTGTGCACCATTGCCTCAATACTCAAGATATCAGCTGTCCTCAGGACCTGGGTGTCTGGAATTTTTGAGGTCCAGCCAACATTGAGAATGTGTCTGAGACATCTCTGATGAAAGCGTTCAAGGACCCTGAACATACATACATGCATACATACATACATACACACATACATGCGTGCATGCATGCATGCATACATACATACATACATACATACATACATACATACATACATGCACACACATACACGAGGATATGTAATAACTGCCTCAGCGCCAATCTTCAAGAATTTGAGTTTTCAAAAATTAGGATACAGAAGACTAATTAGACGAGTCTAGACAAAAGTCATGAATGGAATTGTCAAAATTTTCTTTTATTCTTTTACTTCTTTCAATCGTTTTGACTACTGCCATACTGGAGCACCGCCTTGAATGGTTTTAGTAGAACAAATCAACCCTACGCATTAGTATTTCAAGCCTAGTACTTATTCTATTGGTTTCTTTCGCCGAACCGCTAGGTTACGGAGATGTAAACACAGACATAAATACACACATAGACACACACACGACAGGCTTCTTTCAGTTTCCGTCTATAACTCCACTCACAAGGCTTTGGTCAGCCCGATGCCATAGTTGAAGACACTTTCACAAGCTACAACGCTGTGGGATGGAATCTGGAACCATGTGAAACGCAGTAGGACTGTACCGGGAACCATATGTAAAATTTCCCGAGGTTTACCATTTCAGTACATCTGCACACGTCTAGACGTGCAATTATATGCATGAGAATACATACATAAAACAAAACATAAAAATCTTCAGATGCACTGACTCAAAAACTTTACTCATAGGCACACAAACATGCACATGTATCTTGATGGTGTTGTTTGAAATTCCAATGAGAAAACCCTGGATCTACGTTAGGTCCATTGGCGAGAAAGAAATTGAGAAATGAAACTGAATAATCACATACACATGGGCCCGGGAGCAGGTGGTGCAGGGGGAGCACTTGGAGCCCCTAAAACTCTTGTGGAGTACAAAATGAAAATTTGCATCTCCTACTTACTTTCCTCAGGTTTAGAAAACAGTCAGTAAAAAGTGTTGTGTAAAAAGTAGCTTGAATTAGGTTTTCTCTTAAAGAACAAAGAACATGAATAAATAAGAGCACTCAGCAGAAACCTCCGCCAAGGCAACACCAATGTCCTCTCAACGATTTTCCAGATATGAGTTTTAAAGTGAGAATATCTGAAATAGACTCGACTTCACTCACAAACGAGAATACTTAAAATTAACCCGACCGCTCTCAAAAATTAAGTAAAAAAAAAGACAGGAAAAATAATCCAGAATCCTTGTCCGGTATCAGATCGGTCCAAAAAACTAATCAGTTCGTGTCAGTCACGAGGCAAAACATCCCTGAAGGTTTCATCCGAATCCATTCAGCGGTTCTCGAGATATCTTGTCCACGGACAAACAAATAAACACTACTGAAAAAAATACCTCCGCCTTCACTAAAGTGGAGGTAATATATATATATTAAAAAAAAACATGACCTTATTTGTAAACAAATTTTAGACCTGGGTTTGCACCTCCTAAGCAAATTTCGTTCCTGAGCCAGTGTTTAAAGATAGGCAACATAAATACGTAAGGTACGGAAGAAATACCTCCAAGTCAGGCGTGATCCAGTCGAAGGTGTTCCGGTATCGTCTTTTATTCTAACGTAAATATTTCGTAGCAATCTAGCAGAGTTCTTACTATTCGAAATTGTATCGTGTGCATGTGCGTGTGCGCGCGCACGAGCGAGTGCGCGTGTGTCTAAGTGCGTGTGTGTTTAAGTGTGGGTGTCGAGGGAGATTTGGTTCGTACTTGCAGGAGATCAAACCCCCAAAAGAGTACAATAAAATTTGAAATTGATTTAGCTATTAATTCTTGCACGTCGAGTACGATAGTTAGTGTATCACTCACTGCCTCGAAGACATTCAATGCTATTTTTGGTTCAAGTTTAGCTTGCATTAAAGAAACCATCTTCGTTTATTCATCCCAGTTGCAAGCCATAAAACAATATTTGTATAATACCCAGCTTGCTATTCCAACTTCGTGAAGTGTAAGGCTTTGACAGTGGCACTAAGATTACTTCATAGAAACACCTCTCATTTAGATTTCCACTTCTCTCCAACTTATCACTAATATCATACGCATGCATTTCTATTAACAGCAATAGTTTTTGTTCTAATTCAGATAAAATATTTATATTTCCTAATTATTCTCTATAGCTATATATGTGTGCGTGCTTGCGCGTGTGTGTGGGTGCGTGTGTGTGTGAAAGAGAAAGAGAAAGAGAGAGAGAGAGAGAGAGAGAGAGAGAGAGAGAGAGAGTGCATGCATATGCATACTTCTATAATTAGATCGAGAAAAAAATGGAATCAACAGGAAAAAAAAGGAACGTGTATATTGTAAGCATACATATATTCGTACATAGTCATATATACCTGTGTGTGTGTATGATTTTATTTATAAATATATACATAGCTAACACACATACAAGCTCACACATATATGTGTACATACATACACAAACACATGTATATAAATATATATAT
>NC_068983.1:15109402-15116490 GCF_001194135.2 Octopus bimaculoides | reverse complement strand
AAAAATAAGGTTCTATTGTATTGTATTTGAAAAACAATTATATATGCACACCTGGACTTCAAGTGCAATCTTAATTAGTTTCTGTATGGTATCAGGTGTTTCTTTGTTAACCTTGTTGCCTGGCCTACCGCTGTGTCTTTCCTGTATCCTATCGACATGTTCAGCAGGTGAACATTCAGTATGTCTCACTGCTAGAATTTAACATCGAAACTTTCTGGGTTTCTTTTTTTTTTTTTTTTACTGCGAGTAGAGAAAGACGTTGGTTGATCCCAGATGGTTTTCACATTGGTGAATGAATCTTACAGTAGACTGACATTTTTCAACGTCAGTGTTCAATAGTAAGTGTTGGTCAATATCTTGAGTGTGGAATTTGGTAGCCGGAATTTGTGCGTATATATATATTTCTTTATTGCCCACAAGGGGCTAAACATAGAAGGGACAAACAAGGACAGACAAAGGGATTAAGTCGATTACATCGACCCCAGTGCGTAATGAAATGGCTTACGAGCCTCCCAAAGCTCGTAGTTCCATTTTACTGTTCTTCTATACAGTCTCTTATCTTTTTTTTATCGTTCGTCCGTTATATGTTCAAGCAGAATCTCTCTCCCAATCACACTGTGTATAAATACCGGGAACTCTCTTAACTCAAAACGTCTTGTTGTTTTGTTAGCAACCGGCTTGAATTCTGTCAAAGAAATATCGTACATATGCATACACGAGACATAAGTATTTGCAAAAAGTAAATAAATAAATAAATAAATAAATAAAAGCTTCAGTAATGCAGATGAAGAGATAAGGAAAATATATAAAATAGTTTTGATTTGTTGTAGAGATAACAAAAACTGACGCTCTTAAGATATTTTTTAATGTTTAAAGCTAAGCATTTTTGTTTGAAAAGTGTTTCGAAATGGACGTTGACTGAAAAAGAAATAACTATAAAAAGTGGTGTTAAGACTGACCACCTTAATACTTCTTATGACAAATTGGAAACAGTTCTTGATCCATATTCTAAGATGATGTACGACTCTCAAACTAGCCCGCCATCTGTGGGTGCCACTGTTGAATGAAAGGAATCCAATGCCAACCAGTGGCAATTTTTGGTAATATTTTACAATAGTTTGAAAAGCTTTGGCAGGTTGGAGCAAGAAAAAAAATACAATTTTTGACATTTATTATCCGTGTTTTGACAGTTTCGACATTTATTATCGGTGTTTTGACAGTTTTGACATTTGTTATCGATGTTTTGACAGTTTTGACATTTATTATCGGTGTTTTGACAGTTTTGACATTTGTTATCGGTGTTTTGACAGTTTTGACATTTATTATCGGTGTTTTTAAGATACTAACACTGAAATCTAATATGAAAAAATCCCACTTGATTGACAAAATGGGAGGAGAATATAGTTTAAAATAATAAATGCTTCTTATTTTTGGCCCAAAGCCAGTGGTCTAAGAGGGACTCGGTTATACTGACTCCAGCACCGAATCATATTTATTTTATCAAGCTTTAAAGAGCAAGAACACAAAATCAACCTCGGTGGGTTTTAAACTTAATACGTAAAGCCGGAAGCATTTGGTTCAGAAGCCTTACGATCCTGTCTATGATTTTATTCAATATATTCCTCTCTCAAATTCACACATTGATTGCAGTGGTCCTTCAATTTTTCTGAGCCCTCTAAAAGAACTCGGAATGTTCGGCCTCCAACCAGGCCTTTCTCGACACCCTGGAGGTTATATCAGCCGAAACGTTGTGTTAACAAGAAACAAGATGAGGACAAATATCCATCAAATGTAAATAATGTAAACAATGTAAATAATGTACATAATTCCTCATCTCTTAAATATAGAACTGTCATCTTCACCAGCACTTGTTCCTCCACATTTTCTGAACTCTTTTCACATACTGGGACTTGCTCTTGGTCGTTATGTTCCTTCTCACTCTATTGCTCCTGTTCCATTACATCTTCGTTGTGTTTCTGGAGACCCTTTGCCCTCATGTGTCCCCGTACTCCTCACTGGTAGCAGGTTGGATGTCTTTCCTCCACCAACACTCTCCATGTCATATCTTCGAGCAGTTTCACCTCCTCTACTATGTTTTGAAGGTCCGGCAAACTGACCTGGATCGACACCTCCAGTCCATTTCCCCTTCAGTTCACCTCTCACATTTTTATTACTTTTAGTACCTTTACTTCTTCCATGTTGAAAAGGATGGCTGCCACCAGCCACTCTTCTTCGATCTCAGGGGGCACTCTACCGAGCCTTACTCTGGCCACACGTCTGCCACAGTAGGTCGGCAGAAGTGCTCACTCTGGTGTTCTCAGCGCCACAGTGGAGTGGTTCATCGCTTCATGCTCATTGGCGAATCTCATCTCCACTGTGCCGTACTTCTTCCCTCTTCTATAAAATGTTGTGAGGCTCTTCACCTCTTTTATGCATTCTTCTATAGCCTCCACGGTGACTATTTCAATTTTCTTTGACTTCAGGGACAGTGTTCTATATACCACTGTCCGCTTCATTATATTTGCTGTAGATCCTTCTGGTGGTGTTAACTTTAGGCTGGTACCATCCTTTTCCAAGAGCTTGTTGAATTCTTTCAACCTCCACTAATCCATTTTAATTTCTCACACCTGCAACACATCTGCTGTTAAACTCCTTCCAATGGCTGTAGCATAGCTTCCGGTCGGTTCACTCTCCATTCTTTCTCCTACTTCACCCATAAATGGTGAGGAAAACAAATATAATATACTGGCAAAAGAACAGTAACAAATAATTCAAAAATTCAACGATAATGTTTCACAATAGGTTCACCCAACAATTAAATAAATCCAATTGAATTACTCGGTCACAAAAAAACGCGACTCTTTCGTCCAGCGTGCTAACGGTTCTGCCATCTTGCCACCTTAATAAAAATATTAAGAACCTTTTCTATTATAAGCACAAGGCCTGAAATTTTGGAGGAGGGGATTATTCGATTACATCGACCCCAGTGCTTCACTGGTACTTAACTTATCGACCACGAAAGGATGAAAGGCAAAGTTGATCTCGGCGAAATTTGAACTAGGAACGTAAAGATAGACGAAATACTGCTAAGCATTTCGCTCGGCGTACTAACGATTCTGCTAGCTCACCGCCTTAATAAAGATATTAATAATAGCTTATAGAATATTGTGTTGGAAATCCGCATAGATGGAAAATAGTCGAAAACTGCCAGTGGGACACGAACCAACGACTTGTGTGGAAATGAGAAACCTGCTACCATGATACAACAGGAACACTTCGAATTTTCCCCATCCATTTTAAAAGCTTCATCTTACACGTGAACATTGCATGTTTTTCTTTCGTTTCTCTTGTTTCAGGCATTTGATTACGGTCATGCTAGAGCACCGCCTTTAGTCGAACAAATCGACCTCAGGACTTACTCTTTGTAAGCCTAGTACTTGTTATATCAGTCTCTTTTGCCAAACCTTTAAGTTACGGGGCCGTAAGCACACCAACATCGGCTGTCAAGATATGGTATGGAGACAAACACAGACATACACGTAAATACACCCGCGCACACACACACATTATATATGTATATATATATATATATATATATATATATATATATATACGACGGGCTTCTTTCAGTTTCCGTCTACCAAATCCACTCACAAGGCATTGGTCGGCCCCAGGTTCCATGCAGTGGACTGAACCCGGAACCATGTGGTTGGGAAGGATGCTTCTCACCACACACCCACGCCTGCACCTTGTTTGTCTTAATTTTTTTCTTGTTTCAGTCAGACTGCGGCCATGCTGGGGCACCACCTTGAAGAATTTTAGTCGAACCCATCGACCTCAGTAATTACTTTTCTTTTGAACCGGTACTCATTCTATCGGTTTTCTTTTGCCGAGCCGCTAGGTTACGAGGATGTAACTTCTAACCACGAATTTTAGAAACTTCAAGTGATACAAAATAAATTGTTTCCAGCAGTGGAAATCAAAGTAGATAAATAGCAGTTTCAAATTTTAGCCCAAGGCCATACATTTTGCAGTAGAGGAATTATGCCGATTACATCGACCCCAACACTCAACTGGTACTAATGGATAAAAGGCAAAATGTTCACCTTCGTTGCACAGTTGAGTAGGCTACTGGAAATTCGGCTACCGTGGTTACACTTGGGATGAGTACTGGAGTTGTTTCATGTTGCCTTCTCCGGGCAGGTGGGATTTGAACTCAGAATGTAGAGAGCCACAGGATAAACCCCCAAAGCATTTCTGCCACCCTTCTACCTTCAAAGTGACGCGAAATGAGGTGTTTTGCTTAAAACCACAACTTGCCTCTCGTTTCGGGAATCGAAACCACGATCGAGCGATCGTAAGTGTAACATACAACCCACAAGGCCACACGTCTTCAAAATTGCTCCACTTGTGCCAACATTGGAAACAATTATTAAATATACATGACGATAAATACATTTTTACTAAGGTGAAAAAGGTTAGAGTTTGATCGGTTCAACCAGTACGAGACCTGAAATTAAACTTATCTATATCAAATAGATAAGTAAAGTTCAAAATGGATTATGAAATAAATATCAGCAACAGAAAAATATTGTAGTGTTTCGTTAATTAAGAAACAGTAATTACTTCAAATTAATAACGTTTTAAACAGTTTAGTTATAAGTCTTACCAATTAAGTGACAGTGAAACAGAAAATATATTATGAAAAAGCTATAACAATAGAATATGTAAAATACAATTTCTATCTATATATTTATGAATGTCTTGCTTTGACGAAGGGTGATAGTTTCTTCGAAAGATTATTAAATTATTGTTTAACTGTTTTTATATAACTATGCGTGGCTGTGTGGTAAGAAACTTACTTGTCAATGACGAGGTTCCGGGTTCAGTCACACTGCGTAGCAGCTTGGGAAAGTGTCTTCTAAATATAGCCACGGTCCGACCGAAGCCTTGTTAGTAGATTTGGAAGGCGAAAACTGAAAGAAACCCATTATGTATATATGTGTGTGTGTGTGTGTGTGTGTCTCTATGTGTGCTTGTATCTGTGTTTGTCCCCCCGCCATCACTTGACAACCGATATTAGTGTGTTTACGTCCCCGTAGCGTAGTGGTCCGGCCTAAATACCGATAAAATAAGTACCAGGTTTACAAAGAATGAGTCCTAGGATCGATTTCTTCTACTAAACAAATGGCATATAAGGCGGTACTCCAGCATGGCGACAGTTAAATGACTGAAACAAGTAAAAGAATTAAAAAAATATATGTGTATATGTGTGTGTGTGTGTATATATATATACAGCGTGTCCACAAGGTGTGGGTACATGGAGTAAATAAAATCATGACATAAACAATTAAGTATAAGAAATAATAATTTCTTAAAGTATGTGTTAATCCTCATGTACCCAGACTTTGTAGACACCCTGTATATATATATATATATATATACGCATATATATATATTTACTTATACACATATATATCTATTTAATCATGTGCGTATATGTAAATACTCATATATATTTTTATGCATGTATATCTATATCTATATATCTATATCTATATATCTATGTACCTCTCTCTTTGTCTATCTCTCTCTCAAAATGACAGCACCAGTATTGCTAGAAATACAAGTTAAAACAACTCATAGCTACAAGATGCACTTATCTTAATGCTTGACAAGGGAGGCAAGCTCCCTCAGCGGATAGGCATAACCAGATCACAGTGATTTCACATTTATATTAATTCCCATCGGTGACTCTCACCTACCGCCTTGGGTTAGATTCAATTCGCCTCGTCAGTTTATAAGATTCTCGTACGCCGATTTCCTAAACGGTAAAAGTGAAAATTATAAATAATAAGGATCGCTTGTTTGCATTTTACAACCGAATGGCTGAAATATATACGTCACTAAATTGACTGAGGATACTAATCAACACCAGTATTGTTAGAAATAAGGTAAATGCTTCCTGTGACTATGATTTATTTTAATTCTTATCAACAAGTTCAACTGTTCGGCGACATTCCTCCAAGATCAGTTCAAGAATTTTCGTAAGTTTTTCATTCGTTCGGGAGGTTGACGGTGGCTCTAACCGAGGTCGGTCTCCAAGCGACAAGTGACCATTCATAAAGCGTTAAAACCACTCGTAAACTTGTGTTTTGCTCATGGCAGCGTCTTTGCAAGCTGTTTGAAGCATGACAACTGTTTCAGCCGCCGGCTTCCTCAGCAGAAAACAGAATTTCATGGAAGCACTCTGTTTCTTCGTTTCATCCATGGCATAACTCGATGAACAGGGGAGAAGCAAGAAGCGCTGCAAAGAAAAAAAAAAAAGACGCACCACGTGGCAGCATGACTGTACAGAAAAAGCCGGTTGGCAGACTGATACCTAAGAGTCACATCAAGTGGCTTCTAGATCAGTGAGGATAAGTATTCAACACTGTGATTTGGAATGAAGAATGAGTAAGGTGAAAATATAAAGGGAAAGTGAAAGCAAAATGTATAAATATAGGCGTGGCTTGCTTCTCACCGTCATGATTCTGGGTTCAGTCCTACTGCGTGGCACCTTGGGCGTCTTCTGCTATGGCCTCGGGCCAACCAGAGTCTTGTGAGTGGATTTGGTAGGCAGAAAATGAAAGTGAAAGTGTGTTATGTATGTATGTATGTATGTATGTATGTATGTATGTATGCGTGTGTGCGTGTCTTTGTGTTTGTGTTTGTCTCCCACCTGCATGGCCGCTTTCTAATGACTGAAGCAGATAAAAGACAAAACAAAAATAATATATGTCAATCGATGTGTATATTAAATGAATAAAAGCATGTAATTATAAATCAATTTCACTAATTGAAATAATGAGAACATAAGTAATCTGTGTCGTGGAGAAAAAAACAATTGAGGAGCATGTTAATTAATGCATATATACATTTAATTATCTACATAATTTATACGCATGCATGTTATCTACACATTGTATACGTATACATATAAATATATAGATTCGTGCATGAATGTATAGTGTATGTTATATATATGTATATATAAATTAATATGTGTGTATGTGTGTGTGTGTGTGTGTGTGTGTGTGTGTGTGTGT
>NC_068983.1:15108321-15109302 GCF_001194135.2 Octopus bimaculoides | reverse complement strand
ATATAGATGTGTGTGTATATATATAACAGAATTTCCAGCTAGGGGTTGCCTGCTATATATGCATTCATACATATATGCACATCATACATACGTACGCAAAAGCATAAAAGTAGTGCCTTTAACAGAGAGCAAACTAAGTGTCAATGGAGATTGACCCAATAATCAACAATACGCCGCGCATGGATATCAGTCTGATCTCGAACACCAGCAACACGAACACATCGCCACACCTAATCACACATAAATGCAAAGTTGTTTCGTATTATATTTTATGTGCCAGATCAGCATCGGACTAGGTCGCTTAGGCTTATAAGCTATAAAAACACCGTATAGTGTTTATGTATGCTTACACATACTATAAACTCTTTATCCGATTCTCACTCCCTGTTCATTCACACACACACATACACAAACATATGCATGCATAAGCACGCACTCATGTTCACAAATATACTTATTTTACTATCTGGCAAACAGAAACAAAAAGAAAAACAAAAGACGTAACAAGGGACAAAACGCAGAAAAACTCACTGATTAGATCGGCTTATAACTTATAAACGTACGCGAATGCAAACAAGGGTTTGTTTTCATTGTAGATTAACACCTTGGAGAGATATCTCCGAATAATTGATAGTTGAGATAAACAAATCCCAAAGTATAAATATTTTTATAATATTAATCGTAGGTTAAAACGTGATGCTGGTTTGGTTTAGAATGATGTGTTTCTTAGGTACAAATGAAGAAATGCACACAGACATACACACACGCGCATAAACACACATATACATGCATATATATGTATATATGTATGTATGTATAAGCATACATATACAATATATATATATATACATGAACATATATGTATATATATGTATGTATATATATATATATGTATGTATGTATGCGTGTATATATAAGCATACATATAATCATACATACATATATGTATATATATATATATATATATATATATATATATAT
>NC_068983.1:15100671-15107681 GCF_001194135.2 Octopus bimaculoides | reverse complement strand
ATCCAAAAGAATATTTCGAGAGCGTTGCTAATTACCATATATACAACATACAGCTCACTTCCCAATAAGATTAATGGTCAGTCTATGAATTGTTTTCTTACGACAAGGAATATTTGTAGGTTAGTAGAAAAGATATTGGAGCGTCCAAGATGAAACGAACTAAAAATATTTCAGGACGTGAGATTGATGTGGCTTATGTTTCATCGAACGTGGATTGGCAGAACAGATCGGTGGAGTGAGGGGCAGTTGATTAAACAGATTGCCAGACATTTTTGGGTGGGGGTCAATAAGGAGTGTCTTTGTAGTAAGAAGCTTGCTTCATAACCACACGGTCCAGAGTTCAGTTCCACTGCGTGCCACATCGGGCGAGTGCCTTCTACTATAGCCTCGAACCGACCAAAGCTTAGTGAGTGGATTTATATATATATATATATACTGTTGTGTCTAGGGACAGTCATTTTCTTATTGTGCCTTAAAATTTAACACAATCACCGGTAAAATTTCAAGACTATTGATAAGGTTGCAAGACGCAACGAAAATTTTAGGAAAATAAAAATAAGAAATAAGTGGAAATTTTACCGGTGAGTGTGTTAAATTTTAAGGCACCAAAAGAGAATGACTCTCCCCAGACACAACAGAATATGCATCAACACACGAAATCACATAAAAAATCTTGCAAACCAAATCCCCAAAACGAAATATATATATATATTTATATGCAATTAATTAATTAATTAATAATATTAAGGGTAATTAGAAATATTAGAAATTTCTACAACCACTGGCGTAGCGTGTAAAAGTTAGTCAATAGACTATATATTATTCATAATAATACAGTGTGCATTTAAATAAATAAGAGGTATCCATCATAGGATTTCCTCACGCTAGAAAGAACAGTTAAATTCCAAACCACTATTTAGCGATAAAAGTTCGAAGGGAATGAAAAATAAAACCATTTACCATCTATTTATTTTTCATTCCCCTCGAAGTTTTATCCCTAAATAGTGGTTTGGAATTTAACTGTTCTTTCTAGCATACAAGGAATCCTATGATGGATGCCTCTTATGTGTTTAAATGTACACTGTATTTATATACATACATACATACATATACATAAATATATATATATATATATATATATATATATATATATATATATATACATTTGTGTGTGCGTCTTTGTGTCTGTGGCTCCCCTCACCACCGTTTGACAACCGGTGTTGGAGTGTTTACGTTCCTGTAATCTAGCGGTTCGGGGAAAAGGGACAGATAGAATTGGCACCACACTTAAAGAATAAAAAGTACTTGGGTCGAGTCTTTCGACTAAAATTTTGCAAGGAGGTGCTCTATCATGACTGCAATCTAATGACTGAAACAAGCAGAAATTTAAAAGAGTATTCACTGTTAAATTTGTAGTTTTCTGTCCATGTTCGAAATCCACAACAGACTCACCGACAAAAATTCCTTGCGTTGTTTTGGTGACGATATAAGGCGGAATTGTTAGCACGACGTTATAAGACGTTATAAGGCGTTATAAGGCGTTATAAGGCTGGCGGAATTGTTAGAACGACGTTATAAGACGTTATACGGCGTTATGAGGTTGGCAGAATTGTTACCACGACGTTATAACACGTTATAAGGCGTTATAAGGCTGGCGGAATTGTTAGCACTTGGGACAAAACGCTTAGCCGCATTTTTCCAACACATTACGCTCTGAGTTCAAATTCCACCCTGTTCAGTTTTGCTTTTCATCCTTTTAGGTCAATAAAAGGTGAGTGAGATAAAGTACCAGGCAAGTATGGATAACCACGTGATTTCATGTTTTCATGTTCAGCTCCTCCGGGCAGAACTTTGGGTAAATGTCTTCTACTATATCTTGGAGCCAGCCTATGCTTTGTGGGTGAATTTGGTAGACGGAAAATGGGTGGAATCCCTCTAAACACCATTAACAACTCTCCAGCTATTTTCCTGCTTGTGTAGTTTGCTCTACTTTCCTCCTCTTTCCTCTCTCCTGTAACTGTTTTAAATGACAACAACATTTTCAACTCTTCTCAACTTTAACAATGATCGAATATTGATATCACTGATGTAGCAACTAAATTTTTCGCAATTCTCGACACCCTACATCAAAGAATTTCGTCTCTGACCAACACAAAGATATTTCACGCACCGTTTATCTTTATCTCAAACCCACCTCTCAAACCCACCCTCTACTAATTCATTTCAGTCTCTATGTGTATCAGATCATCTGGACAATGCTTTATCGTGATTGCTTACCACACATTTCTATACAACGCAGCCTTCTCCATTTCCCTGGCCCTATGGAGCATGAAGTTAACTAACTGCTCGAAGTTCCACCGGTTGTATGCTATATCCTCTCGACATCACTGGGCTTCATCTCTAATGCATCAGAAACTGATACGCGATGGCTAAAGCGCAGGAGTGGCTCTGGTAAGTAGCTTGCTTACAAACCACATGGTTCGGGGCTCAGTCCCACTGCGTGGGAACTTGGGCAAATGTCTTCTACTATAGCCTCGGCCCTCCAAAGCCTTGTGAGTGGATTTGGTAGACGGAAACTGAAAGAAGCCCGTCGTATATATGTATACATATATATGTGTATATGTGTGTGTATATGTTTGTGTGTCTGTGTTTGTCCCCCAACATCGCTTGACAACCGATGGCGGTGTGTTTACGTCCCTGTAACTTAGCGGTTCGGCAAAAGAGAGACCGATAGAATAAGTACTAGGCTTCCAAAGAATAAGTCCTGGGGTCGATTTGCTCGACTAAAAGGCGGTGCTCCAGCATGGCCGCAGTCAAATGACTGAAACAAGTAAGAGAGTAAAGAGTAAAGAGCTATCATCCACACACCTAACAGCGCCTTCGAGCATGTGTTCCTTACTCCTGTCGAATTACAAATGTTGAAGAAAAACTCTAACCGCAATGGTCTCACCGGTCTACGAAGGCTTGTGAAGGTTCATAGATATAACTCTTGCGTTTTTTTTTTTTTATCTTTAAAAATAACTGCAACATAAATAAACATCACATGAACCACAATAGAAGCATTTAAACAGTTGTAAAACCTGCTGGGAAAAGGTACCATATATCCTTCGCTTTATACCTGATAACATCTTAACAATGACATGATAACCTGAAAGAGACGAAATGGCCACAGTTGTAATCACAGTTCTGCTGGATGAGATTTGACCTGAATTAAACAATAAAAAGAAATTATTACACGTTTATAGGGGTTCTACTTCTGAATCTTACAATAATGCAGGATTTATCTCCTATGTCTAACTCAGCTCAAGTTTTCGTTTTGAAGCTACAGGTTTAGGATTCAGTTACACTGCGCTCCCTTGAGCAGGTGTCTTCTGCTATAGCCTCAGGTCGACCAATGCTTTGCGAATGAACTTGGTGGACGGAAACTGCGGTGAGCTGGCAGAAACGTTAGCACGCCGGGCGAAATGCTTAGCGGTATTTCGTCTGCCGCTACGTTCTGAGTTCAAATTCCGCCGAGGTCGACTTTGCCTTTCATCCTTTCGGGGTTGATTAAACAAATACCAGTTACGCATTGGGGTCAATATAACCGACTTAATCTGTTTGTCTGTCCTTCGTTGTCCCCTCTGTGTGTAGTCCCTTGTGGGCAGTAAAGAAATAGGAAACTGTGTTGAAGCCTGTTGCATAAGTATGTGGGCGTGTTTGTGATTGTGTTTGTCCTCCTACCGCGTAACAATTGTATTGGTTTATTTACAACCCCGTAAAGTAGCGGTTCGTCAAAAAGAAACTGACAGAATAAATGCAAGTAGTATTTTGTTAAAGTTGTTTCTACAGGTGTTCTATAGAAAACATAACCAGCGCTGATTTTTTGCTACAACTTTTCGTAACGAGACCTTAAATATGAACAAACTTAAAAAGTAGCTTTTGGGATTGATTTGTTCGGTTAAACTCTTTAAGGTGGTGCCCCAGCATGGCCATAGTTCAACAACTGAAACAAACAATTGACAAAAGATAAAACATAGAAAGGATGGGACGCAGATCTGATTATTAATGTTTGGGATGGTTGCGTAACTGCAATTTCTCACATATTTTGATCGGTAATGTTTCATAATAGTTATGTAACTACTTACAAGAGAAAATAAGAAGCCAAAGAATAAAAGACAAATAGTTTAAAGAGCAGTTGACTTGATAAAGATTTCGAAGCTTCATGTAAGCGAAGGCATGACGTTCGCCAATTCCATCAGTTTTAATGGATGCAATTTTTCAGAACTACTTATCACAAAATAGTTTATGTTGCACATTTCTTAGTTTGTCAAGGATGCTGATCCGAAATTCTGTAAAGAATTTCCTACATTAGCTTCATTTAGTTTTGTTATGCTGCCAGGTACGTGACTGTTTCTGTGAATTATGGAGATGTATTAATAAATGGATGACTAGATGGGTATCTGGATGGCTGAACAGATAGATAGTTGGGTAGATAAACTGATAAATAGAGGGGTAGATAGATAGATAGATGGAGAGAGAGCGAGAGAGACAGAATGATAGATCTTTTCGTTCTAATTTGATTCCATTCTGCTGCTTCGACGATTTTGCTTTACAATCTTTAAGGGTTTTGGGAGGCTTTTAAAAGATTATAGATGCAGTAAAAAAGGAAATAATAATGTTCAGAGTGACATGATTAGTGCAGAAAGTAGAAAACAACCTATATGTACACAGTCTTGAATTTTAAATCTCACTAAGATGCTGACTTAGCTTTCTTTTTATCTTTCTGAAGTTGATAAAGAAAATATTAGCGATATAATTGTCTTCTAAGTATTTGACTTCTTACTCACAAAAATCTTTAATAAATTGTCTTGCAACTCACAGAAAAAAATATATATATATATATAATTCAGTATGAATTTTTTTTCTTAGGAAAGACATAATTGCATAAATATGCATTGAAAAATTGCTCTGATTACTCCATGTGATTTGTTTTGTATATTTTTGGGCGCCGTATTAAACGGAAATCTCTCTGGCTCCCGTTTACAAAGTAATGTTTTCAAGATGCAGTTTATCCTACTTTCCAGGTACAGCATTTTATTATTTGGTACGTTTAATTATAAATATATGCGAAGAGGCAGTGAAAAAGCTATATGGAAATAATTATATACATGTAGCAGTTATTAAAACAATGTTAGCATATTATATTTCTTAAAATTAAGATTTTCAGCTATTAAAGTATATATAGAATACTTCAATTAGCCGTCATTTTTTACGGCACGGGATCAGCTAGTTATCTTAATAATTTTGGCAAGTATGGAAAATAACTCGTGGAATGTTTCTGCCTTATAATTTCTCTTCAAGGAAGCAGAGGTCTCAAATTCCCAATCGAAGTAATGTTCAAAGAATTATTAAGTAGGTGTAGAATGTTATACGCTAGTGGGACCGAAACATAATTAAATAATTTTTATGACTGATTTATAATGTCTCCACCACCCCGGTACATAATTTCTCATCATATTTTCATCGCTATTTGTATTAAATATGTTAACACTATTTTTCTTTCAGTGGACGGAACGTCTAAGCAACTTATCATCTAAGATTTTCTACTCCATTTCGTACGTTATATTGAATGTTTACTTAGTGATAGTCTCATCACGATTTCGGCAAATATTGGAAGGACTGTGTTTCACTGAAGCGGTCTAATAAGACTTAAACTTGTCTTGACGTGTCTCCAGTTTCTCTTGACGTTTCTCTTGACGTTTCTCTTGCAGCAATAATCAAAATTATATCAGTCATTCGTTAATGTTATACTTCGCCCACTGCATAACTATTTCTAATTAGATTGAGCAGAAATAGAACTAATACTAAGCACTCGGTTGCATCGACTTCTTACTCGGGGCAAAACGGGAAAAACCTGTTTTGGACACTTTAAGTGAATCTCACTTTGTTCTATTGCCGTTTGAGGCCCATTGAAACTCATATACAAAAGGAGGCAAGGAAGAGCGGCAAATATCCAGAATTGACCAACGGTACCTTTTCCTAGTCCCCAGAATTCAAAAGGTAAGTTGTACACCTGTTCCTTATACCCCCAACGGCCTCTACCAAAAGCAGCTTGACCGTCGACTCATTGACATTGTATAAAGATAGAAGAAAAACTTTTTGGCTTGTTTCAACGAATGTCAATTGAAATTATTCGTAGAAGTGCCGCCAGCGTTATAGATTGTTTCGAGAATTACTAATATTACTATAGCAAATATTTAAAACATGCTCATTTATTATTTATATCGTAACAACCTCACAGCGATTATACACAGAGAAAATCAAATTCCACACCTACTTAGAGCAAGCAAATCAGCTCATAAAGCATATTGCATTCACCAAACACATCCTGTCCACTGAATAATTGAATATGTTGTCAAAACCCCCATAAAACAGAATATGACCTGTATTACACATCAACACAAACTAAGAGTCATAATTTATAATGTTAGCTCTACCTTGAATATATTGCCAGGTAGTTAGGTTGTTGACCGCTGCATCGTCTACGTGGTGTTTTGTAACTGTATATCACTGCATTCACAGTTTTATCCTTTAGAGGAGTACACTCTGTGGAAAATATTCTGGACAATTCTCTTGCCGGAGTATAACGTCCCCCATTCATTCCGAAGACCTTGGAAAGATTCTTGGACACGCCTTCTATTCCTCACCAATCCACGTTGCTGTTGTTGTTGGCACTCCGTCGCTTACAGCGTCGAGGGTTCCAGTTGATTCGATCAACGGAACAGCCTGCTCGTGAAATTAACGTGCAAGTGGCTGAGCACTCCACAGACACGTGTACCCTTAACGTATTTCTCGGGGATATTCAGTGTGACACAGAGTGTGACAAGGCTGGCCCTTTGAATTACAGGCACAACAGAAACAGGAAGTAAGAGTGAGAGTAAGTTGTGGTGAAAGAGTACAGCAGGGTTCGCCCCCATCCCCTGCCGGAATCTGGTAGACGTTTAGGTGTTTTCGCTCAATAAACACTC
>NC_068983.1:15099216-15100462 GCF_001194135.2 Octopus bimaculoides | reverse complement strand
TGGGGTGAAGAAAACGTATTTGCTAAATGAATAATATTACTTTTAAAATTTCAGTAAACAAGTTTCGGAATTATTAAGTTTCATTCGTTTGTCTTCACGTTCCGAGCTCGAATTCCGCCGGGGTCGACTTTGTTTTCATCCTCTCGGGATAAAATTATTTACCAGTAGATAAAATAACTCCCAGTTGAGCACTGAGATCGATATAATCGATTCTTCCCCTTCCTTTGTTAGCCTTGTGCCAAAATTCAAAACCGATTTTATTTTAGTTCCTTCAGTGTAGCATAAACTTCACTGTGCTTGTCAAATAATAATGGACGGATTGCTTACTCGATATATAATATTGAACGTGAATAAGACTGAAACACGCCCAGAATTGTCTCCTGTACGTGATATGGTCTCAAATTGCAGAAACAGGGAACAGAAAGTGTATCAAATCGACAAAACCTATCCGGGATCCAATAACACTTTTCAGTAAATGAATTTAAACTTTATTTTCTCAACTTCGAACTCTTATAGGGAAAGACAAATCCAGCAAGATTAGAATTGAGGATGTAAGAGACGAAACAAAATACAAAGGATTTTCTTTGGGATTCTTCCCAATCTTAATCAACTAGTGGCTAATAAAATGAATTAATGTGAATTTTGTTTAATTTGGACTAAGCGTATAGCCATTTTGTTGTTGTTGTTGTCGTTTAGGCTGTGTGGTAAGTAGCTTGCTTACCAACCACATGGTTCCGGGTACAGTCCCACTGCGTGGCACCTTGGGCAAGTGTCTTCTACTATAGCCTCGGGCCAACCAAAGCCTTGTGAGTGGATTTGGTAGACGGAAACTGAAAGAAGCCTGTCGTATATATGCATGTATATATGTATGTGTGTGTATATGTTTGTGTGTCTGTGTTTGTCCGCCCAACATCGCTTGACAATCGATGGTGGTGTGTTTACGTCCCCGTAACACTAGCGGTTCGGCAAAAGGTACCGATATAATAAGTACTAGGCTTACAAAGAATAAGTCCTGGGGTCGATTTGCTCGACTAAAGGTGGTGCTCCAGCATGGCCGCAGTCAAATGACTGAAACAAGTAAAAGAGTAAAAGAGTAAATGCGTTTTTAAATAAAACTTCTGGCGCAAAACTTTGTAACTTCATAACTGTAATGATAAATTTGATGAACAAATATATCTATCTATCTATCTATCTATATATATATATATATATATCTGTCTATCTATCTATCTATCTATCTATCTAT
>NC_068983.1:15094080-15098404 GCF_001194135.2 Octopus bimaculoides | reverse complement strand
ATATATATAACGAGATAGCTCAAGGAAAATATATATCATCAAAGTGTGACACCTTCTTTCATGTGAAATTTTGTATTGCATTGCTTTGCATAATAAAATTTCAGAATAAAATTCGTTCAAACGTTCTTATATAACCGAAGTTACATCTGGCCAAATCAATAAGCATCGCCTTTGTAATCGTAAGGTAATTTATTTATATATTTATTTATTTAGTTATTTATTTGTGGGATATTATATCACGAGTGATGAACAATAGCGTCGGGGGTTACAGGTTCCCAATGGATAAAATGATTGGTTCACAGTAGTTTTTAATGGCTGAAAAAGTATTAACTGGGTTATCTGTTTCTTTGGTTTTCATGAAGATGCTTACATCCTTCGTCGACATAAATTGTTTTAACACTCCCTCACCACACACATGTATATATATGTCTGTTTGTATGTGTGAATGTGGGTAGGTATATCTATCTATTTATCTATCTTTCTATCCATTCGCATACATACATACATGCACGCATACATACTTACATACATGAATACACACATCCGTCCGCGACAAGTTCATGGTCAGTCTCTCTCTGCTAAATTTCAATTAGATGGCACTGGTCAGAATGCGGGTATCGCAGATTGTAGTTATCTAAGTGCCAGTGCTCTGGGATCGAACGCAGAACCTGTATAGTTACTAAGCCAGCTTCTTTACAACATAACACAGATAGGTATTAATGCACCAGATAAATGATTGATTTGCATTGAGACGGTATTTCGCCTATCTTTACGTTCTGCGTTCAAATCCCGCCGAGGTGGACTTTGCCTTTCATCCTTTCGGGGTCGATAAATTAAGTACCAGTTACGCAGTGTGGTTGATGTAATCGACTTAATCACCTTGTCTGTCTTTGTTTGTCCCCTCTATGTTTAGCCCCTTGTTAGCAATAAAGAAATAAGAAACGTTAGCAAGCTGGGCGAAATGCTTAGCGGTATTGTGTCTGCCTTTACGTTCTGCGTTTAAATTCCGCCGAGGTCGACTTTGCCTTTCATCCTTTCGGGGTCAATAAATTAAGTACCAGTTGCGTACTGGGGTCGATATAAACAACTGGCTCCCTCCCAAGAAATTTCGGACCTTGTGCCTAGAGTAGAAAAGAATATCTTAATTACGAGAAGGCGGCAATTTGGTACTACCTTTAGCACGTCGGGCAAAATGCTTAGCGGCATTTTGTCTGTCTGCCCGTTCTGAGTTAAAATTCTGGCGAGGTCAACTTTGCTTTTTTGACTTTTGGGGTCAATAAAAGTACTATTTGAACACTAGGGTCAATCAAATCGAATTAGCGAATTCTCCGAAAATTGAAACCAATATTTTACTAATCAGAACCGCATCTTTATAAAGAATAAAATATCAATATATTTCATGATTGTATGTAAATAATGTATACGTACATATTTCTAAATTATTTATTTTGTAATTGATATTTTTCATAATTTAATAAATATTCAGTAAGAAAATAAACAAAAAAAAAACAATAAATACATCTAGAAATAATACTTTAAATGAAAATTAAATGTGATATGAAAGTAATTTTCCTAAGAAAAGAGATTAAACAAATGCCGGCAAATTTAAGATAATTAAATATATAACAAGTGTAACAGATGGACAAAAACTGGCAGGCCAGTTATCGTTGCAAGGTGTATTAATTAATATGTCTGTACGTTATGACTTGATCTGTAAGAAGTAGCAACTAAATCACCCTTAAATCAAACGCTTGCGACCTGAAATGAGAGATACGTACGTACATAAATACATACATGCATGCATACATACGTGTGTGTGTGTGTGTGGGGGGGGTGTATATACATGCATGTATGTATGTATGTATGTATGTGTGTGTGTCTTCATGCTTGTATCTCTCTCCCACTACCGCTTGACGGCCGTTGTTGGTTTGTTTACGTCCAGTAGGTTAGCATTTCGACAAAAAATAGAAACCGATGAAATAAGTACCGAGCTTCAAAATACCTTATTGAGTTCGATTTGTTCCACTAAATGTTTTACAAAGCTGTGCTGCAGCATGGCCGCAGTCAATTGACTGAAGCGTGTGGAAAAATAAAAGAGGAAAGAAAGATAAGAAAACCATAAATATTTCGAGAGACTGTGAGATAAATGAACGGAGAGAGAAAATGCGAGAAGAAATCTGAGGAGCATGACACGTGGTTTGTTAGAAATCAAAGCATCGGGTCATCCTCAGAGGAAACACTTGCAATGTAGTGGACAGTGTTAAAGTTATCCAGGCGTCAGGTGTTTGTGTTAAATCGGATCACGGAAAATCAGAGAATTAGATGCAGAGATTTGCAGATTTACAGAATTATTCGTAAATGCATTAGCACCTAATGTTAGTCAATTATCATTTCGAAATTCAATTTTCAATAATCTCATATATGATAGACACATTACAAAATGCGATGATAAACTTCGCTGCTACTAAACACAATCGAAAAGTAATAGGAACAGTGTCACATTAAAGGTTGATGCATGTAATGCACAGGTCTATGAATTGTAAGAGGAAGTGATTTGGGATCGAATCGGTTTTAAAGTATGGAGTGTTTTATATTGGAAACAAATTAATGCAATAATTTTTATGTGCAACATTTATGAATAATTCAGTGGTGAATTGCTTTGGAAATTTTCACACACACACACACACACACGCACACGCACACACAGGCACACACAGAGGCACACACACACACACACACACACACACACACACACACACACACACACACACACACACACACAGAGGCACACTCACATACGCACAAGCACGTACATCACACACGTAGTTCAGACTTTTCCATCAGTGGTGTTGAACGCAGCAGCAACAGTATAACTGTAAATACACACAGACACACACACACACACACACACACACACACATACACACACACACACACACACACACACACCACTCACACACACGTTAGGGAAACGTGGACAATGCAAGTTCCAGCGTGATACAGTTTTACAGTAGACGTAGAATGTGAAAAAAATGTTACAAGTAGGGGTGTGGAAAATATATATAAGTTCAAGCGAGCATAGAACGTTCTAGTGGTGAAGAGACTGGAAAATACAATACATATATACCCGTGTTTGTGTGTGTGTATGCGTGTGTGCACGCGTGCATATGTACATGCGTGTTATGACACTATGGCCTATCCTTCCATTTTCTCCATTCTCTGTACATTTTTGCTTTCTAAACCTTACCAATACAGTTCTTTTATATTTACTTTATATTTGTTTTCCTATAGAATTTTTTTCTTGCTTTTGCAATTTTCGTTGCTCTCTCAGCATATTTTCCAATTCCTACCCACCTTTTCCTCCGCCTCCACTGTCCGTCCATGCACCAATTTCATTGATTTGGATTTTGTTTCTAACTTTAATTCGACAATATTTTCTCCTATGTGAATAACTCTTGACATTCGACACGACATCACCCAACCCTTAACTATTCCTATTTCCAATCCTGGATCCGAAGTAAAATAATAATAATAAATAAAAAGCCCCTACATTTCATCGATGAAAACTAACACTGTTTATCGGATTCTTCTGTTTTCCTTCCTGTATGGCGAGACATTCTTATCTGTCATCGCCACTGTTAGACTTAAGTACAAACACATTCAGTACAGTGCATTACCATTATTTGCTATGATTGGAAAGAAACTGTGAGGTTGAAGCAAAAGCAGTAACGCAAAAGGGTTTATATTAGATGCGTAGTTTGGGAGTATACGGTGGCCACATTACAGAGTCAAAACCCGTCAAATCTTGCAGTGTCTGTCGTTGGAACATGCGTGTAAATAAAGATACAGGAACTCATGTGTTCTAGCATCTACTCTCTTAACCATCTCTCTCTCTCTCTATATATATATATATATTCTTTATTCATTTACTCTTTTATTTGGTTCAGTCATTTGACTGTGGCCATGCTGGAGCACCGCCTTTAGTCGAGCAAATCGACCCCAGGACTTATTCTTTGTAAGCCTAGTACGTATTCTATCGGTCTCTTCTACAAGGCCCGAAATTTTTGGGGAAGGAACCAGTCAATTAGATCGACCCTAGTACGCAACTGATACTTAATTTATCGACTCCGAAAGGATGAGAGGCAAAGTCGACCTCGGCGGAATTTGAACTCAGAACTTAAAAATAGACGAAATACCATTAAGCATTTCGCCCGGCGTGCTAATGTTTCTTGTTTCTTTATTGCCCACAAGGGGCTAAACATAGAGGGGACAAACAAGGACAGACAAAGGGATTAAGTCGACCCAGAGCGTAACTGGTACTTAA
>NC_068983.1:15090234-15092635 GCF_001194135.2 Octopus bimaculoides | reverse complement strand
TATATATATATATACATTCACATACACACGCATGCACAACACATACACGCACACATATGCACAGATTCATGCGCGGATTCACGCTCACACTAACGCATACAAACACACACACACGTACACACAGACACGCACACACACGCACACACACACACACACATATATATATATACACACACACACATATATACACATGTACACACATTTATTAATGTTTCATTGTAGTAACCAATATAGGTTATTTGTTCGCCATTTCAGTGTTAATATAGAAAAACTGAAATGAGATTTTAGCAATGGATCCAGTGATTCTGCGATATGGAAACTGAAAGTAAACACTGAGGAATTATCCAAGGCTTTCCATACGGTGCAGTCATCCGATATTTTCTAAGTAGAAATATTTCATCTTCATATCGACAATTTATGATTGGTGACTTGGGGTATACATACGTGACAAGGTTTGTTTTGCAAGCCAGTCATGCAGAAACATGCCTGGAATTCCAAGATCGGCCATAACATAAGCCAAAACAAAAGGGGAAAACATAAAAATATAACAAGAATGAATATAATAAAAAGCGAGCACTAACGCTCAGGTTTTCATGTTCATAAGCGACGAGATATTCGTGCGTATATATTCACATGTGTCAAATGTGTATTTGATTTTGTACTTGTGTGTGAGTATACATACACATGTACATACATAAATGCATACACATATATATGTATGTATGTATGTATGTATGTATGTATGTATGTGTGTGTATACCTACATACACATAAATATATGTACATATTTGTGCATATAATATATGCATATGCGTGTATGTATGTGTATATATACTCATATATATATGTTTGTGTATATGTATGTATGTACATATGTATGTATATATAAACGAATATAAACAGGGAATATATCTTTAATTAATCAATAAAATACAAATATTACTCAAAAATCTTACAAAACTTACATTCCTTATAGGCGTCTCCTAATGCTCAGGCCCAATTCTTATTGTTGTTGATTGTTCATGAATTCTGTTGTACATACGCTATAAGTTTTATCTTCCTTGCTTACTTCCACTGTTTAGAGCAGTGCTTGGAAGGAAGGTGCGTAGCGTGTGATCGTCGCATTGACCATGCCAGAGAAAATTGTCATGGCGATACCTGCTCAAAGGCCTAAGCAAAGTTGCAGAAAGTATATGGAGAGGAGTGCACGAGCCACAAGTATACAAGTGTTTCATACGTTTCCAAGACGACCGCAGAAATGTCGACATTGACGAACGTTCTGGGAGACCCAAAACCAGAAATACTGAGAACAACATCGCGGATGTGCATGCAGCTGTGAGGGGAAATCATCGAATAACCATCTATGAGTTATAAAGAGGATAAGCAAATTAGTTACGGTTCAGTGCAGTCCATTATCACTGAAGATTTGGGTATGAGACGCATGCCTGCAAAGTTTGTACCAAAACTGCTTTCAGCTGTCCAAAAAGACACTCGGGTTTCAATTGCACAAGATCTCTTAGATTGTGTCGAGAACGATGAAAACGTTTTGAAAACCCTGCGCAGGCCTCTGAACAGCTACCGCCGAGCTTTTTGCAACATATGATGCAGAACCTCTGCTTAAATTTCTCTGTCATGATCAGTGCGACGATCACATGCTACACACCTTCCTACCAAGCACTGCTGTAAATATCGGAAGTGAGTTAGAACATTAAATCTTAATGCGCATGCACAGAAGAGGTTAAGGTCAATTCGTACCTACAGGCTTTACTCTGCGTCCTTTAGCTTCGTTACTATGCCAACATTGTGAATACTTATTGATACCTATATATATATATATATATATATATATATATATATATAGGCACATATTAAGCCTGGCTATGCTTTTAATCTGAATCCGGTAGTGGGGCTCACGATTAAGAGTTTACGGGTTTCGAGGAATCTCGAACCCGACTCTTCCCGACTATTTTTCACAGGTCTGCTCTGACACGGAGAAATTGCAGCTGTTAGGGCCCCAGCGGTGGGTTAACTAGCATTTGAGTGATGAAACGTAGAAATACTTGGGTTGGTGTCCGAAGTCACACTAAGCCCAGAGCGAGTGAGGTATCCGTGATCTTTGTTAAGGTATCCCTCAAAGAGAAGAGAAGTATATAAAACCCATTGCTGTATATGAGCAGGATATCTTGCACTCTGCTTGTCCCTGGGTTTCTTGGCTTTGTTAGTGAGAATCGTGGTGGTGTTGTGCAAGCCGCACTCGACTTAAAACACTTGCATGGGCATTTCTGATACTTACCTGTCATCAATGGTCAGGATCATCTAACGAGCGGACCGCCACCACACACGCGCGTACGCACGTATATATTCTTGTGCATATATACATGCATGCAAGCGTATATATATA
>NC_068983.1:15088199-15089961 GCF_001194135.2 Octopus bimaculoides | reverse complement strand
ATATATATATATATATATATATATACACATATCCTGGCATTTATTTTCTCTTCCCACTACTCTCTTTCTAAGTACTTCATAACTACAACTTCTAATACATTTAGTTTTCCACAAAATCATTCCACTTTAACTGCCTTTCTCTCAACGCTGGTATTATCCGATGATGGAATCAATTTACAATCGCTAATTCGGATCACCAAGCCTCCAGAAACACCCGTTGCACTCGTAAACCTCTTATTCAGCCACTTTAATTGCTGATATCAATTCTATTCAGTAGGACCTTTATATATATATATATGAAAATACGTTTTTTTGTATTAAATGTTTTGAATATTTTTTGCATATCGATTTGCCAAACATGCTTATCCTTACATTTACTCTTCTATCTGCACAAGTTCAAATCTATTGAGCACTACGAGCTACATTCTTTACAGAGAATATCTGTTTATCATCTCTCTCTCTCTCTCTCTCTCTCTCTCTCTCTCTCTCTCTCTCTCTCTCTCTCTCTCTCTCTCTCTCTCTCCCTCTCTCATATATATATATATATATATATATATATATTTATATATATATATGTACATGTTCTCTCGGTCTCTCTCTCTCTTTGTGCTCATGCATGTGAGTATCTTCCCTTTTATGTGTATGAGAAGGAATAGTGTTTATGTGAATCGTGTTCAATATATATATATATATATATATGCATATATATATATGTATGTATATATAGACAGACAGAGAGAGACAGACAGACAGACAGATGTATAAATACATACATGCATACATACATATATACCTACACACGTGTGATAGACATGTGCTCTCATCATACATACCTACACCTATTCATACATATACTCGTCATCAATTAGCGTGTATGGAAATGAATTGTGTATATTGTATGTATGTAATATATATATATATACATATATATATATATATATAAGTATATATTTACATTACATTTACGTATATATACATAAATATATAATTATACATATAAATATACACAGCCATACACACGCACACACACACACACACACACACATGCACACACACACACACACACACACACACACACACACACACATATATATATACAGAAGCATTTCATTTTTGAAACAAACAAAAAGTTTTGTCATATAACTATGTTTAAAAATAACGGATGAAAATTTTTTTTTCCTGTGCCTTTCACCGAAACGCAACATGGCTTAAGTCTTTGCTATTCTTCAACTTAATCAAATATCAACATTCTGATTTAATCAAATGTACAGAAGCAAGCGCTGATCCTATCAATTTCTGTCTACTTCAATGTCGTACGTGACTACATTCATATTGACTTATCACAACAGACTTATGTTTTCAGGCGACTTCATCTGATGTCCTTTTGTTCCTTCTTCCAACCTACACCGTCTTCAATTTGGCTTATCTTCTTTTTCTTCTTTGTTTCCTTTGCTCCTTTTGCAGCTTATGAAAATCCATAAACTATCACTAGTTAGTAAGCCAGTCAGATATTGGATATATGTATATATATGTATATATATGTATATGTATAGGCATACCTTTGTGTATGTGTGTGAATGTGTGTCTGTGTGTTTATGCATACATAAGTATATGTACGCATACATACATAAATACATATATATTTATATATATATATATATATATATATATAATTATATGCATATATATATACATAAAGAGAGAGAAAGCTGGGAGAGGGAGAGGGTAGAAAGAGGGGGAGATGGAGAAGGGGGAGAGGGGA
>NC_068983.1:15079263-15088189 GCF_001194135.2 Octopus bimaculoides | reverse complement strand
GGGAGATGGAGAAGGGGGAGAGGGGAGAGCGAGAGAGAGGGAGAGAGAGAGAGGGCGAGAGAGGGGGCGAGAGAGAGAGAGAGAGTGGAGAAGGAGAGAGATATTACACACAGGTACTCGTATCCATACGTACACGTGCACGCACACATGTATAGGTGTATACAAATATATATATATATATATATATGTTCCCTCTTTTTCTCTCTCTCTATCTCTCTTACTCTCTCTTTCTCTTTCTCTCTGTGCATTTGTTTGTATGTTCCCTTTTACGTGTATGAAAAGAAATAAAGTGTTTATGTCAACCGTGTTCAATTCTTCAGTTTCAATGTCTCTCTCTGTCTCCTACCTCTCTCTCAGTTTCTCGATCTGTATGCGTACATTTCTCGGTCATCTGCGTGTGTGTGTGTGTTTTCCTTCAATGCCAAAAAGTATTTGTTGCCCTAGCAAGTTCAATGTCCAGTCAGCCGCAACACCTTGCCAGCATCTAAGCTGCCGCACCTAATCGTCCTTTTCCGACCATTACATTACCATCCATAGAGCAATGCTAGTCGAATATTCCACAACTACTGAGCATTATTTCTTTAAGAGGAGTGCAGAGTTTTTGAAATTCGTATTAAGCAACCCCGATACCACCACGAAGTAAATTATGTCCTTGCTGATTAACAAAGTGTTAACGATCTTACAGTGGAGGCGAATGGCCCAGTGGTTAGGGCAGCGGACTCGCGGTCATAGGATCGCGGTTTCGATTCCCAGACCGGGCGTTGTGAGTGTTTATTGAGCGAAAACACCTAAAAGCTCCACGAGGCTCCGGCAGGGGATGGTGGCGAACCCTGCTGTACTCTTCCACCACAACTTTCTCTCACTCTTACTTCCTGTTTCTGTTGTGCCTGTAATTCAAAGGGTCAGCCTTGTCACACTGTGTCACGCTGAATATCCCCGAGAACTACGTTAAGGGTACACGTGTCTGTGGAGTGCTCAGCCACTTGCACGTTAATTTCACGAGCAGGCTGTACCCGTTGATCGGATCAACTGGAACCCTCGTCGTCGTAAGCGACGTAGTACCAACAACAACAAAAACGATCTTACAGAAATCAAGTAAGCTTACAGTTATGCGAGGAAACCGGTAATTAATATGAAAACTGGAGATAAAAGTGGAGATAAACATATGGGACTTCAGCCTGAGGAAATCCTGAGTTTATATTCAGAAAATTTTTAATTTACTCAAATTTTAGCTTAACGATAAAGAATCATTATTTCTTTCTCTTTTCGTGTACCATTCCTACCATGCATTATTGATCACAGACCTCTGTATCAAAATTTGAAGATTTTAAAGCTTTTTTGAAAGATACTGAAATAAATTCCCTATTGCTTTCTGTGATATAGTTACAGTTCACTCTGCAAGTCTTACGCTTTCTTGAATTCGCACTTCAGACACAGTTCCTATTTAATCCTGGACCAATCCTCCAAGGCCTGTTAAACCTTTATACAGGAAGACTGGTTCACGTGACACCATAGTATGCTCAGATTCATGTGTGATACCTGTCCAGGAGGCAAGCTCCTTTCCAAGTCCTGAATGTCTTAGCCACAAATCTATCTGCTTTTCTTCGACCTATAACTAGGGCCCTTGACAAGTACTCAGAGCAGACCAGCAAGCACAGGTGATTAAAATGTAATTCCTTGCCCCAAATCCATGAACTAACCGAGCCAGAGCTTCACCAATGGATGCAGTTTTAAATCTTTTCCAGGGCATCAATATATTGTTATGTCTCAAGCTACTGCTATCTAGCACCTTCGGATAATCTATACTCAACCGCTACACGGCAGCTACTCAACAGTCAGTCCACTGGCAGACCAACACTACCACGGTCAGACTTCCTCTATATGTCTTGGTCGAGCCTACTTCTTCCCTTCGGGGCGTCGACACAACATATATAAAATCTATATATATTCTTTAAATAATTTTCTTCCTCTCAACTGACAACATACATCCTAAAGGCTTAGACTTTGCTGATAGTAAATATTTTTTAAGGGTAAATTTCGATCTTAGTTCTGAACTTAGGCTCCCCTCTCCTATCATTGTTATTGCAATTAAAATGCATTATGAAAACTCATATGACTACATACATAAATTTTACAATACGCTTTAATTAACGAGGATAAAAAAAATATGGTTCGAATTAATAAATCTCTTGAGATAAAAATGGAAAGTAAAAACTAAATGTGCAGTTGCCAAGTGTAATTCGATAAATCAACATTCTGTAAGCTATATTTCTCAAATACTCTCAAGAATACTTGGCGTTAAAACAACCACAGTAATTGAATATAATAGAACTACAGGACACACGCATATATATACACACATGCACACAGCAACACACACATATATGTGCAAACATGTAAACATACATACACACATACATACGCATACATACACATGTACGTGAATAAATATATACATATACACATACGTACATATATACATATGTATGAATACACACACACATACATACATACGTACGTACATATATATATACGTATGTATGTACGTACTTAAATAAGTTCAGTATATTTCAATTACTTCCATACATCACATTTCAGAAATTTTCTCTATATTTCTAATTAACCTTTATTTCAAGATGTTATAATACTTATGGCTCTTAAACCGAAAAATATTGTAACACTTTGATAATACATTCCTTTCATAATAACACATAAAAACTGACAGCTTTCAATAAAGCAATTTCTAGCTCTATGTGAATATATATCAGATTAAATAACTTTGGATATATTTTATTTGAACGATTTAAAGAAACGACGTAAGCAGTCTGTCTAGTCTGATAAGAATGAAGTTGTTGCTGTTCTTGATGTTAATACTCCGATCATCCGAGATCGAGCAGAGCTATGTTCTAAGCCAATTATGGGTAACTGTGACCCGTGGAACTTATTGAATGGCATGTTTAACGAAAAATTATGTTGAATTTTATTTTAATAGTGCTGTCTGCCTGATGGTGGAGCGTGTATCTCATGTGGCCCGCTTATCGGAAAAGCGTTCCAGACATGACCATTCTGTTTTTTTGTTTTTGCTTTTTCTGTTTATTTTTTTGCATAGCCTATCTTGAATATATTCTTTTCTACCCTAGGCACAGGGCCCGAAATTTTGTGGGAGAGAGCCAGTTGATTAGATCGACTCCAGTACGCAAATGGTACTTACTTTATCGGCCCCGAAAGGATGAAAGAGAAAATCGACTTCTGCAAAATTTGAACTCAGAACAAAAAGACAGACGAAATACCTCTAAGCATTTCGCCCGGCGTGCTAACGTTTCTTATTTCTTTATTGCCTACAAGGGGCTAAACACAGAGGGGACAAACAAAGACAGACAAAGGGATTAAGTGGATTACATCGACCCCAGTGCGTAACTGGTACTTTATTTATCGGCCCCGAAAGGATAAAAGGCAAAGTCGACCTCGGCGGAAATTAAACTCAGAACGTAAAGACAGACGAAATACCGCTAAGTATTTCGCCCGGCGTGGTAACGTTTCCGCCACCTCGCCGCCATAGAGAAAGTGTGAGAGAGAGAGAGAGAGAGAGAGAGAGAGGGGGGGGGTCTGCCGTGCAAAAACGTTCATCATATGGACACAATTAGTTTCATTCCACATGAATTTCTTTCGCTGAATTCTGAAGTAAATATCTGAAATACCTTTAATAAAAGACAGAAAAATAACAGATTGTATGCATAGGTGCTTCACTAGAAATTTGTTTCAGTGTACATAGAACTTAGTTAAACAGGTTTGCGAAATCCAAATCTCAGAAAAGTCAATGTTCTTTGAAATCTGCATACTTCGTGTAAGTATATGAATAATAGATATGAATAAGTGATATATTATATTAGAATAATATACACAATTTGTTTATTTACGTCTGTATAATATTATATTAATGATACTTTTGCTTATGCAGTCTGGGTAATTTACATTTTTTTCATTTATTTCTAATTCACACACTTCTGTGTTTTATAAGAAGGAGCCCCATGAACAATTTCCCAGTTGGTACTTCAATTTGCTTATAGTCAGCCTGTGAATTCATCGTAAAAGAATTATTTTATCTGAGCGCTAAGCAGTTTGATTCGTGTGTCACAGCCATAACCAGTCCAAATTCTGTAAGGATTAAAAGTGACTCGTTAAGTCACAAATGCAAAAAGGAAAACGCTTTGTTAGTGTTCATGTTAAGGTGGTGATCATATAAAAGTGTTAGCAACCCGAACAGAATACTTAGCGATATTTCTCCTGAATTTACATTCTGACTTCAGATCCCGCCGAGGTCAAGTTTGCTGTTTTGAGCTTGATGAGAGAGACTATCAATTGAGAGCTAGGTTCCATGTAATCAACTAGCCTCCTCTCCTTAACCCATTAAGTCCAAGATACTTAAATTTCTGAATATTACTTTTAAAATGTTTACAGATGATTGAAAATAGGTTAAAATGAAAAAAATAATTATTAAAACTCCTTTACTTCAAGTAGAAATGGAAATACTCGGTGTCCTATAAATAAGACACTGAAACAATGTGATATAGCTTATTTAATGTTCTCATTTAGTGTCCTATTTATTGGACAGTGGGACTTAATGGGTTAAATTTCAGGTTTTGTGCCTATAGTAGTATGATTATTAGTATTCATGCTATTGTTATGTTTGCCGTATTTCGAACGTTTTCGTTGATGTGAATCTAAATCGGCAGAGATGGAAAGATTGGGGCGTTTAACACAATCTTTTACTCTTGTCATTGTGTGAATCCTTTAACCAGCTCTTTTTTCACACTATATCTCTTTATAAGTGTTAAAACATAGCAGAGTCCTCGCAAGAACACATGCGAACATTAATGTTCTTACTATACACTAATTATCAAACTTCAATCAGGAGAAAAGAGTTCAAGAAATTATTGAAGTGCCCTATAAATTTGCGCTAATTACGTGTGATGTTTCTGCTTCGTAGGCGCAGGGGTGGTAGTGTGGTAAGAAGCTTGCTTCCCATCTGCATGGTTCTGGTCTCAGTCCTGCTGCGTGGCACCTTGGGCAACTGACTTCTACTACAGCCTCAGGCCGACCAAAGCCTTGTGAGTGGATTTGGTAAACGGAAACTGAAAGAAGCCCGTCGTATATATATATATATATAAATCAAATGATAAGGGTAGAAATTGATATTAATCAATTAAAACCAATGGCTTAGCGTATTTAAAAAATCCATACTCCACCATCGCTTGACACCGATGTTGGTGTGTTTGTGTCCCCGTAACTTAGCGGTTCGATAGAATAAGTACTAGTCTTGCGGAGAATAAGTTGACTTGTTCGTCTAAAACACCTTCAGGTGACGCTCCAGCATGGCCGCAGTCAAATGATTGAAAAAAAGAAATAAAGGAGTAAAATAATTGATGAAACAGAATTTACCATCATTCGAAGTTATGCGGTGGAAGAAAAAGCAAGAAATAGATACTAATAAACAATTCCATATGGACTGAGAACAGCGACTTCATATAGAGATGTGTTACCTAATGCTGGTATCATATGGGGACAGACGTATTATCTAATGATTATATTATACACAGATGCGTTTAATATACTGACAGTAGATACAGATATGTTATTTAGTCTGACGTCATACACAGATGTAGATCTTACGTGAACATCTTAGACAGACACTAGTGACGTCATACACATACAGGGACAAAATAATGGAAACACCTTAAAATTTCAAACAAATTTATTATAGTATGCAGTAGGACCGCCTTTGGCAGTAGTTACTGCTTGAATTCTACGAGGTATGGACTCGTACAAAGTTCGAATTGTTTCAAAAGGAATTTTTGCCCATTCTTCAGCTAAAACAGTTTCCAGTTCTTGTAGTGATGATGGTGGAGGATATCGACTCCTTACTTGTTTTTCTAAAATGTACCATAAATGTTCAATGATATTGAGATCTGGGGACTGTGGTGACTAGATAAGATGTTCAACTTCACTAGAATGTTCCTCATGCCATTCAGTAACAACTTTAGCTGTGTGAATTGGTGCATTATCATCCTGAAAGGTCACGTTTCCCTCCGGAAACAGCTCCGCAGTCATAGGATGAATTTGATCAGATAAAATGCTTAAATAATCTGCCATTGGGCAGGCGGATTTCCAAGATATAGCCCCGCCAGATCATCAGAGATCCTCCTCCATTAACAGCTGGAAGAAGGCAATCTGGGTCAACTGCACACGTATACTCGGCCAGTTGTCAAAAATAAGGTAAATGATGACTCGTCCGAGAAACTAACATTCTTCTACTGCTCTAGGAGCCAGTTCTGTAGGTTTTTACTCCATTCTAAACGCTTTGCAACGTTTGTTTTTGAAAGTAGTGGTTTTCTGATTGCAGTCCTCCTGTGAAATCCAGCTTTGTGCAGCTCCATGCGAGCAGTTTTTGTAGAAACTTGATTCTCAATGTGGTCATTAAGCACTACTGTAATTTTGGGAGCTGTACTTTTGTGATCCTTTCTAACAATTCGCATAAGAGTCCGACGCTCTCTACCTTAAAGTTTTGGTTTTCTTCTGGAGTTTTGTTTCGACGAAGAGGTTTTTCCCTCCATCTCAAAGGCTATCATTATTTTCGAGACAGTACTTCTTGATACACCAACCATTTCGGCTGTTTTCGTTACGCTAGCGACTGCCATACGAGCACCAACAATTTGACCTCTTTGAAAGTCTTGATAGATCTGTTATTTTAATGAATTTTAATTACCTTTTTCTGATGATATCTGGAAAGAAACAGCAATTTTAGCAAAACATATTAAGCAACACTAATAATAAATAAAAAAAAACATAAAAATAGACAATCTTTTGACGGTTTTATAGATATTTCAAAATTATGATGCTATGATGCTAGCTGTTTCCATAATTTTGCCCAACCCCTGTATGTGTTGACACAAGTGATATCATAAACAACTGCGTTGACACAAGTGATGTCATGCACAAATGTGTTGGCAATATCGACATCGTACACAAATGTGTTGACATTGGTGACGTATCAACAGATGTGAGATTCAATGCTGATATTATACACAGATTTATGATCTAAGGCAGCGCTTCTTAAACTTTTTTCATTCAAGACCCCAATTTTCATCACGAGGTTTTTCGTGACCCCAGATATTAAATATGAAATAGAACATACAAATAAATAAATAAACCATTTATTTTTTTCCTGAGCAATATACGTATACAAAAAGTAAGTAACATTATTATTTGTCAAAATAAAAGGAGATTTAGGATTTGTGAAATAAAATATAAACTGAAAATCAAGTGTGTGAATTTAATTTTCTCGACCCCAACTTTTCTCTTCGCGACCCCGCTGATCTAAAGCACTGGCTCTCAACCAGGGTCCATATGGCCCTTAGGGGTCTATATACGATATTGTTGGTAAAATTTATGAACAATAGAATTGGCTATACTTCTACAATAAAAAAGGTATTTCAAAACATTTTTAATACAATTCCTAATAATATTCCATTACAAAAATACAACAGGATTTTATTGAAGCGTCGAATGATTATGGGGATCCAGTAGAGTAAAATAGAACCAAAGGGATCCATAGGCAACGAATGGTTGGGAACCACTGATCTGGTCTACATAACTGCTGTGTAGCTTTCATAGTGTGCCGTTACCAAAATCGTACACAACTGTGTGATCAAATCTAACATCAAACACAGATATGTGATGTAAGCAATGTCACGGAATTGTTCAAAGATGTGTTGCTCTAGCTACAATACACACATAATTCTACATGTAAACCATACCAGTCACAAATTACCAGTCTGAATGCATACATACAGGCAGACAGACAGACAGTCAGTCAGATAGATAGATAGATAGATAGATAGATAGATAGGTAGATAGATAGAAAGATAACTTTCTTTTATTAGCCGCACAGGGCTGTACACAGAGGGGACAAATACAATTGTAAAGCTATACTTTTAGAAAAAAAAAAGAAATTCGATCAAAAAGTATCGGTAGTAAAAAGAAAAAGAAAAAATGTATATATGTGTATATATGTATATATATTTGCTCTACTAACATAATTTCGTTTTTGTTCGGAGAAAAATAGTTCGATGGTGTATCGCAATATTTGCCCTTTGAAATGTAGGTAAAGGTAATCCGAGGATCATTTAAACAGCCTCAGGTTACTCAGTTTTATCAATTTCATGTTGAAGGCTTCGATAAAGCAAAAGCTATGTGAAAGGAAAATTGAAACAAAGAAACCTTTTGCGAAAAGTGGCAGGCAGAGAATTCGAACGCGCAACACAACCAATCGCAGTTTTTTAACAATTCAATCAAACCCGCAGTAAGACAATATGTTATATATATATATATATATATGTGTGTATACATATATATATATGTATATATATACACATGTGCGTGTGTATATGTGTATACATATATACATAGGTACATATATATACATAGGTACATGTATATACATAGGTACATATATATATATAAATGTATATATATAAATGTATCTATGTATATATACATACTTATGTGTGTGTGTGTCTGTGTGTATCTGTTTCTGTATGTCTGTGTCTGTTCGTATACGAGTATATACTAACACATCAACATCATGACACATCACGACGCGTATTCAGCCTCATGTATATGCATATGCATTGTGAGCGCACGCACACACACACGCACACATACGTACACACACTAATAGATATGCATGCGCGCACACGCACACACACACGGGCAGGGACGTACACACGTATATTTACAGGCACAGATACGAATGTTGTACAGACATATATACACGCACACATATAAATATATACACTTATATGCATACATATGTATGTATAAATGTATATATATATATATATATATATATATATATATATATATATAT
>NC_068983.1:15077536-15078260 GCF_001194135.2 Octopus bimaculoides | reverse complement strand
ATATATATATATATATATATATATATATATATATATATATATATATATATATATATATATACGTATATATGTATATATGTATGTATATATATATATATATATGTATGTATATATTTATATATATATATATGTATATATGTATATTATGTATATTATATATATATATATATATACATTATATATATATGTATATATATAAATTATATATATGTGTGTGTTTATATACATATACATATATATACACATACACACGAGTGAAAAATTATGTAAGTGTACGTTTGCACATATATGTATGCACACACAAATTCACACATACACACCCACACACACACACATATATATACATGTATATATATATATATATATATATATATAGACACATATCCATACACACATATATATACATAAAAATATATGTATATACATATATACATACATACACACACACACACACACACACACACACATTTATATGTTATGCATTATATTTCAGAAGAGTTATATGTGTGTGTGCGTGTGTGTGTGTGTGTGTGTGTTTGTATGTAAGTGTGCGTGTGTGTGTGTGTGTTTGTATGTAAGTGTGCGTGTGTGTGTGTGTGTGTATCCATTTCCATCTACCTGTTACTAAAACCTATCTCCTTTCTCATCATGGATGTTCTATACCCAACGGCGATGCTATCAACATATCATCGTCGTCGCCGTGATCCCCCTCCTCCTCCTCCCC
>NC_068983.1:15075194-15075821 GCF_001194135.2 Octopus bimaculoides | reverse complement strand
GGTAAGCATGTTTTTATATCTATATACGTCTGTAAAAAGACATGAAAGGATAAAAACCACGGATGAACCTAAACGAAACGAAATGGAATTAGATAAATAAATACATAAAGAATCAGATTAAAAATCGTTTTAAAAAAAGCAAACACATTCAAGCATATATATATATATTTATACATATATTTATATATATAGACAAGAAAAAAATTAGGCAGATATATCTATTGAAATTCGGAAAGAATGAAAGTACGAAAACATCAGACGGTGATGTAAGAAAATTGCTATAATCAGCATGAAATCTAAACAGGAAATTATATAATATATAAGATCACAAGAAAGAAGGCCCTTTTAGCAACGTTGCGATTTTGTGAAGAATCTACGTCTCATACTACAGACTTAGTTTTGATGAGACAGCGAAAATATTCAATAAAGCGGTATTGGTGTTTGTTGTCTTTTTTTTTTCCTTTCTCATGCCATCATCAAATAATTGAATGTAACTCTCTTCTAACTCTTTTTCGGATTTCGTTATTAACTGAGGCACGCAATTAGATAAAATTAGTGTAAACAGATAGGTGTGTATGTGTTTATCTCTTTAACAACTTTGTGCATGTGTATATATTTATATATATA
>NC_068983.1:15071940-15074664 GCF_001194135.2 Octopus bimaculoides | reverse complement strand
ATTTGTTTGTGTACGTATGTGAATATATGAGTGTGTGCTTGTGTTTGTGCGTGTGTTTTTGTGTGTGTTCGTATGTGTATGTATACACATACATACATTATATATATATATATATATATATATATATATATATATGTATGTATGTATATATATGTCATTTGTCTTCATTTGTGTTTCTCTTTGTACTTACGTACAATTCTATGATGGAAGTTGCATCTCGGAGTTTTAAAAACTACCAAGAAAATTTTCCATTAATTTTGTTTAATTCTCAGTGGAATATATTTTGAAGTTTAAAAATGCTTCGTGTGCACATCAGTGATCAAATAGCAGCAACAATTTCAACGCCTCTTTGAAAGAATCAAGGAAACGTCTCGGTCACAGAAATTTTCTAATATTTCCTAATAGATTTTATTACTAAGAAATAATTTTTTTTTTCCCGTTTCTTTACGTCCTCATTTCAAATGCCACCGAAGCCGACTTTCACCATTTCGTGGACGATACAGTAAGTTGCAGTCAAATAGTGCTGCTGATATGATCGTATTCTTTCTTTCCTCAAAATTGCTGGCCCCATGCCAAAATTAGCAAGATTTATTAATAAGTAAACGTCAGGCGAATATACAGGGCGTATGGGCAAACTTTGAGTTTGCATAAAAAGAAATATTCCATTCAAAAATAAAAATAAACATCAACTCCATTATGTTTGGTTGATAACAGTTTGCTTCAAGTAAACTGTTACCTTCTCACTGTCTCCCTGGCAAGATTTTCGAACACCTCCTTGATATTGGCTACCAGCTCGGCCTAGGTATTGCATGCAAGGCAGTTTGGTGGCTTTCTCAATCGTGTCCCACTCATACTTATCTATGCGATAACAAACGGAGGAATAACGATGCCAGAGATTGGGGCTGGTGAAGTCATAGAAACTCTCTGGCAACTAGTTTTCATTGTCTGCTGGTGTATGACAAGCCGCTGAATCCTGCTACGACACATATGGTCTTCCTGCGGTAATGCCCTCCAGTTATCAATTCACCACAGTCTCCAGCTTCACATAGCCGACTGAATTGAGCCTAAGGCTCTATTCAAACATGTAGGGATGAATCCCACCGTGTAGATGCCGTCACAACAGCTACTGTATCATATGCCGCTGGCCATGACTTCGTAGTCTCTGGAGCAGCTATCAATGTCACGTCCTACGGTCTTTACATTATTCATAAAGCACTGAGCAGCACTCATGATGTCCGAATGTTCATGAGTGGCTGTGTGGTAAGTAGCCTGCTTACGAACCACATGGTTCTGGGTTCAGTCCCACTGCGTGGCACCTTGGGCAAGTGTCTTCTACTATAGCCTCGGGCTGACCAAAGACTTGTGAGTGGATTTGGTACACGGAAACTGAAAGAAGCCCGTCGTATGTATGTATATATATATATATATATATATATATGTGTGTGTGTGTGTGTGTGTGTGTGTGTGTGTGTGTGTGTGTATGTGTTTGTGTGTCTGTGTTTGTACCCTCAACATCGCTTGACAACCAATGCTGGTATGTTTATGTCCCCGTAACTTAGCGGCTCGGCAAAAGAGAGCGATATAACAAGTATTAGGCTGACAAGGAATAAGTCCTGAGGTCGATTTTCTCGACTAAAGGCGGTGCTCCAGAATGGCTACAGTCTAATGACTGAAAGAAGTGAAAGAGTATACCCGTCACGAACCATGACAATACAGGTAATTGTTTTCCGATATTCAGATGGCTACTTGTCCCCGCCATTTCAGCTAATTTTCTTTCAATTACAACTTTAATCGTTATGCGCTCCAACGCCGTTGACTGTTCACCAATACATGATACCCTTCCGGAATTAAAAAAAAAATACATAAATAATCGTCAAATTTTGCCCGAACAGCATGTCCATATTTTTTGTGTGTCTCTAAATAATAAAAATGACGTTTCGATGACGTAACTGCCAAAGTTTCAACACACGGTCAATGAGCAGATCACATTCCAAACAAACTCCATTATACATACATACATACACACATAAAGTCAAGCATGCACGCGTAATACGTACATATATATAAATGTACATGCATTTAATACGAATCGTGAAAGCCAGTTAAGAAATTTGAACTTTCCAGCTCCGTAAATATATTTTGACAGTCGACTTTTCTAATCGACTGCTCCCTTTTTTTACTTTTTGTTTACATCGAAATTATTGAAGTGAAATGATTACACACACAAGCACAATCAGAGACACACATAATCACGCATACACACGCACGAGAACACACAACATGAATGTATATGTGAAAATACATGTGCATTTGCATATATATATATACGTACATATATATATATATATGTGTGTGTGTGTGTGTGTGTGTGTGTGTGTGTGTGTGTACGTACATTTATATATATATATATATATATATATATATATACATATATAGATGTAAGTATGCATAATTGTTATTCTATAAAACCATCAGCTCCCCACAAACGCACACGCAAACTTACATGCGCATACACACAATGTATGTATAATCTTCACTATATATATATACACATTCATTTGTATGTTTGTGTGTGCGTGTTTAAATAGTGATTGGTCTTTCTTACCCACTGTATATATATATACATATATATATATATATATGTGTGTGTGTGTGTGTGTGTGTGTGTTTGTGTGCGTGTGTATGTGTGTGTGTGTGTGTTTGTATAAAAATATATATGTATAT
>NC_068983.1:15069794-15071360 GCF_001194135.2 Octopus bimaculoides | reverse complement strand
TAATCTTCACTATATATATATACACATTCATTTGTATGTTTGTGTGTGCGTGTTTAAATAGTGATTGGTCTTTCTTACCCACTGTATATATATATACATATATATATATATATATGCGTATTTTTTATCTATTAATATAATCTATTTGCATATACCAAGCCAAATGTCTCTTAGGACGTGGTATGATCGTATTATATGTAAAGGCTATGACTCTCTGAGTGTGTGAGTACATGCGCGCGCGCGCGCGTGTGTGTGTGTGCGTGAGCGCCTATGCATGTTTGTGTATGTGATTTGAGTAGTTATATATACGTATATGTGATTGCAAGTACGTTCTTGTGTGTATTTATGCTGCATGTTGCCAGATATGAATTTCTGCCTGTTTATATGTAAGTAGATCTATGAATGTTAGTATGTGCATGTGTATGTTGTTATTCAGTTTCATTTAAAGATTTCTTTCCAATACAGAAAGAGCCGGTTTCTAACCTAGATCCAAGGTACCGTCATTGGACTGTATACGCGCAGATTTTTTATGTTTTGTTTTACGTATGTATTCTCATGCATATGCTTGTAAATCTAGTCATGCTCATATATACTTAAATGATAAACTTCTGGAAAGTTTTCCAGAATGTTTACATTTCCCGTGATGGTTTGAATCTCTAGTATTCCAATCAGCTTTCTCCTTTCTAGTTTTGAGAAGCATAATTTCTCAAGATTGGTATTTAGACAGTGTGTTCCATATCCTAGTGCCCAAATAATTACAGGTATATATTTGTATGTATGTATTTATGTATGTATGGTTGAAAAGCTCATTAGCTGTCAAAGGGTTGAAGAGCTCATCAGCAGTCAACGGTCATCCAACAATATAAGAACATCCGTATTTATGTATGCATGTCTGGAAGTATCTAGGATGGTGTCAAGACATGCGGTTGCATATGGTTATCTATTAGTTTTTGGAATATTCTAGCTACATGCATGTGTGTGTGTGTGTGTGTGCGTGCGTGTGTGTGTGTGTGTGTGTATTGTGTGTGTTAAAATAATTTTAAAATGTGAATGAATAGCACTGCTAACACAGGTGGGACACAGCAGTGAAAGATAAGCCTTTAATAGACACGGTAGTATATTATGGTTGCCTAATGAAATACGGTGTCCCTATCAGCAATTAATATGCAACTACCAGTTGCCAGAAATGTGCTTAATATGTGAAATTGGTATATCCAGTTATATTACACCAGTAAATTTGGTGGCTATTTAAGCAATGTGTACGTGGATGGTTAATGGGTTGGTTGTGGTGCTCATGGAGGAGCAATAACTACTCAAATATGCATATGCACCTGTTACATATGTTTCTATCTTCGATCTCATAATTTATATAAACGTACTCGTGTATGAAACGCCATAACTTCTAGTTTATATACAAAATCTGTACAAGTTAACTTTAGTGTGTGACACACACACACACACACACACACGAACACGCACGCATACACACACATACACACACTCATATCTATATCTATCTATCTATCTATCTATCTATCTATCTATCTATATATATATATATATATA
>NC_068983.1:15062065-15069355 GCF_001194135.2 Octopus bimaculoides | reverse complement strand
ATATATATATATATATATATATACACATATAACTCGTTTTCTCATATCCACGCGATGAGGTAAGCAATCTAGAGCGAACAACACCTGAAACTATACTACAATCTATGTCGCGATTATCACTTATCACTTTGCGATGCAACGGTCGTAGACCGTGCGTTACCTGTTGCCTCCCTTGCTTTTGAGCACACGCACACACACATACAGGTATGTGTGTGTGTGTGTGTGTGTGTGTGTATGTGTGTGTACAGATACACACACACACACACAAACGATGAACTTCAACTCAGTTCCCCCCTAATAAATTCACTCAACGGCTTTGGTCGGGTTGAACACATTGGCCGAGGGGAATTGCACTGTAAGAGCGAATCCGACAACCCACAATTCGCAGATATCAGAGATATTCTTATTTGGGTATCAGAATATAAATTTTGCTGGACAATATTAACCTGGCAAGCAAGACCTAATTTGTTTCATTGAATTTTATTTTTTTTGTCCAGTTGTGCATGTACATATAATTTCTCTAAAATATGGAAATTGACCAAGGAGCAATTAACTGAATGCTACATTGGCGCAGGAGTGACTGCGTGGTAAGTAGCTTGCCTACCAGCCACATGGTTCCATGTTCAGTGCCCCTGTGGGGCACCTTGGGCAAGTGTCTTCCACTATAGCCTCGGGCCGACCAAACCCTTTTGAGTGGATTTGGTAGACAGAAACTGAAAGAAGCCCGTCATGTATATATATATATATATATATATATATATATATATATGTATGTATGTATGTATATATGTACTATATATATATGTGTGTATGTGTATGTATGTTTGTGTCTGTGTTTGTTCCCGCCATATTGGTTGACAACCGATGCTGGTGCGTTTACGTCCCCGTAACCCAGCGGTTTGGCAAAGCAGACCGATAAGACAAGTACTAGGCTTACAAAGAATACGTTCTGGGTTCGACTTGTTCTACTAATGGCGGTGCTCCAACATGGCCGCAGTCAAATGACTGAAACAAATAAAAGAATCCAGGGTAATGTCATATGAATGAAACCGTGGTCCCGGAAGATGTACTGCTATTTATTTTACGCAGACCTGACAGTGTGGTAAGAAATTTGCTTTCCAACCGAATGATTCTGGTTTCAGTCCCGCTAAGTGGCTCCTTGAGTAGATGCCTTCTGTTATAGCCTTTGTCCAACCAAAGCCTTTCAAGTAGATTTAGAAGACAGAAACTGAAAAAAAAATTTTTTAATGCCATGTGCGCGCGTATGTGTTTGAGTATGCATATGTATTTGTGTCTTTATATTTGTGTCCCACCATCACCTAATAACCGGTCTTGGTTTGTTTATGATTTCGTAACTTAGCGGCAAAAGAAACGATAAACTAAAAGTAAACAATAAATACTAGGGTCAATTTCTTCCACTAAACATTTCAAGGCACTGCTCCAGCATGGCCGTTATCGAACGACTGAAACAAGAAAAAGATTACACATAACATATAGCACACTCTACAAACTTCTAAAAGAATACATTAGTCGCACACAAACTTCAAGTCTTAAAAGAAATTCGATATACCAACATACGTAATCGTAACAAAGTCTACACACTTTTAACACGGCCGTGTATTGAATATTTGTGTGTTTGTGAGAGCGCACAAACAAATATATAGCGTTTTGCTGAGATTATATATACATCTTGAAAATTATTCACAATATCTTATATCCCGTTGGTAGTTACATATTGACAGTTCACTTGAAAATAGATTAGCAGAGCAAGAGAGAACGCTGCTATTACTGCTTCGTACAATGGCTAATGAGACTTTTTTTATGTATGGAGTCACATGTCTTCTTGCTATTCCACCGTTGTTTCTATAGTTTAAACCAAAGTCAGATAAAATCGATTCTGTTAAAGAGTCGCAAACACCCAGTGGTTTCAAAAGCAAATAGTTGAGAATATATAGTTTGTAGATATTATTGACTTCTTAGATATTCTTAGTTCTTCTGAAAGAAATATTGCACAAGATTTTATGGTATGGTGCGATAAACAATTGCAACGAAGATTTACCAATTTCTAATATCATCTACACTATATATCTAATATAATCTACACATAATATGCAAATATCAAATTTATCATTAAACTGTTTCTCCACATTGAAGATCAGAAGAACGAAAACTATTCTATTTGTTTCATACAGTACATAGCAAATTCCTCTTTTGGTAGTATAAGAATCCGTGTTGACTATTCCTCTAAATACTGAAATATGAATTTATCTATAATGAACATAAGCCTCAAATGAACATTCAAACCGTGCTTACTTTGTTGATATTACAGAAACACTACGACGAGCTCACTAGTAATCAGGAAAGGTGCTAATACGAGGAGTGCTGAAAAGTTCCTGGCTTTAAGGGTATCGCGAAAGGTCTGCTTAGAGGCCCAAACTTCCGAGTTCTTTAAAAGGGCTTAGAAAAAGTAAAGGACTGCTGCAATAAGTGCGTGAATCTATAAGGGGAATACGTTGAATAAAGTCATAATTAACTGATCCTCCTGAATTTTCCTTTACCCAAAGCCAGAACTTTTCAACAACCTTCTTATGTGTTAAACTGGCAAACTGAGCAGCATATCGGAATCCCATTTGCAGGACTCTGAACAATAATAAGACATGTGCCACAAATGTACCAAACTCATCAACTGTGAAAATATATTCAATATTTTATATTCCAAACAGTTATCTGGGTACAAAGAAAATTATTGGCTCATGGTGAAAAACGTAGCCATGCGAGAGTTTGGAAATATTCCAAACAATGGTTCAGATGTAATATGGCTTCTCTGTCATAACGAATTGCGGAAGAAAGCGGTTAGAAAAATAAAATAGCTAAAGCTTGCACGGTAGCAACGGTTTTGATAGAATATTATTTTTACATATTACACTCAAATGTGGCTACGAATCCTCGTATCAACTTGTATATATGAAATATACCACACTACATGAGATGATATGATTGGTGATTTGCACCCCTTCCTGAAAATATATCAGAAACAGTAAATGAAACTTTCAGTGAGCAATATTAACGTGGAGAAACTCATATCGATATTTTAATAACATGTGCTAGATAAACATGGTGTCTCAGTGGACACAGTATTGATATTATCATGCCTATGCCTCATGATGTTACGTTGGTAAGATAGTTAACTTAATCAGTTTGCATACTAGACTACAAAACCAGGTTCCTCCATTAAACTCTACGGGTAAATCTAATACTTCGTAATTAAGAAATAGTCTTCTCATAAAACAGTTTTCTCAAATATATGTTTACACACACACACACTCATGTATATATGTATGCATGTATGTATGTATGTATGTATGCATGCATGTAGGTATGTATGTATGTATTATGTATGTATGTATGTATGTATGCATGTATGTGTGTATGTATGAATGTATGTATGTATGTGTTTACGTTTAGATGCGCGTGTGTGTGCGTATGTGCGAGTGTGCGCATGTTTGCAAGCGCATGTGTATGTGTGTGCGTGTATGCGAGTGTATGTGTGTATGCGTGTAAGTGTGCGTATGTGTGTGTGAGTGTGTGACTTTGTGTATGTGTGTATGTGTGTGTACATATTGTACACGTAAAGATACACGCATGGCATGACATTTTTAATATAGGCATATGCAGTTGTACATGCCACCACAAGATGATGGACTTCCAGAACCCGTGGTTATCGAAATGTGTGCAGGTTATGAATAAGTCTCATCCAAGCAGCAAGAAATCTGACAACGAGGGCAGATCATTCCGTAAAGGAATGCATGTTTGGACAGTTTGTTTCGTTGTTTTCTCCCCTTGCTTTTGATCTCGCGCTGTTCTCGCTATTATTCGAGAGAACTGTAGGCTGTGACATCATGCTTGAAAACGTTATTAGTTGTCGACGCTAATTTTGCCTCGAAGATTCAAATACCACCAACATGAAGAAAATGAAATACCCTTCGCCAAGGACAGTCTTTGGTGGGTAGCGCGGGTGGTTTGAATAGAGGACAATCGATTCTGCAATAACATCCTTAGCGTCAACAATTATACACGAGACGTCCACATGAAATTGAACATGTGCATAGTTCTACTAATTACATTTGGGGTTCTATTTCAAAAGTCTTCGTTCTGGTGCGCCAAAATACTGGAAATAATTCTGCAGCAAATAATTTTCTGTAGTGAATTTTGCCGGTTAGAGAACATAGTTACTTAAATTTAAATAATAGGGTGAAACATTGAATATTAATTTGATTAATATCAATTTAAACCAGTGGCCTAGTAAATTGAAAAATCTGAAGATTCAGAAAAAATTATATCACACATATATATGAAGGTTGACTACTAAGTGGACATCCATTTTGCTAGAAGACCACCTATGATCTGATCACTAAGAAAAGATTGTTCTCAAGAAAATTCAGCAAACACCAGAACGTAAGTGAGAAAGACAAATGTAAAGATACAAAATATAAAGATTAATCACAAACCCGGCTTCAGAATTATTTCCAGTATTTTGGTGCACCAGAACGAAGACTTTTGAAATAAGACTCCAAATGTAATTAGTAGAACTATATACATGTTCAATTTCATGTGGACGTCTCATGTATAATTCTGCAAATTATATTGCCAAGACGATCATACTGAAGAGTTGCAGACAATTACGTAAGTAATTATGAAAGTGATAACAACGAAACCGGTCTGTGACTAACATATAGCCATACAGATAGCACAACAATTTAAGAGTATTTGTAAAAACGTGTATGTGTGTGTATATATATAAACACAACCATATATAATCATATGTATATGTATGTGTACATATATATATATATAAAACAATATATGCTACTTTGTAAGTGAGTATAAAGAAGAATATGTAAACAGGGCAGCTATAGATTTCTGATCAGAACAATTTGTATCTTTTCTATATTACTTCAGTTCATCAACTCTAGCTTGCAGAAGTAGGTAGGGAATCGTTAGGGGAGTGTACAGTGTTTTATAAAATAGATAACAATCTTTGCCATACATTCCTACAGGGTAGCAGAATCATTAAATTTAGCACCTATGAGGAACTGAACATAGATAACATTAAACCTATTTCTATCCTTTTGCAGTCTCAAAGTAAGATTAAAATACCTTGTAGTATTCCTTCTGTGTTGATATTTAATTTTTATTCTACTTCAGCAATAATCTAGCTTTCAACAAAGGAGTGTCTGTGGACTTTATTGATACCCAGACCAAGATCCTGTCTTTTCTTGCATATCTCATCAAATCTTACCAAGTATTGACAAACAAGATTTCTTTTCCTATTCTTTGTTGCATTTCTTTGCACAGTTTTAAAATTTCTAAATAAATAGTTTTTAAATATACAGTAATCCATCGACTATCGCGAATGGTACGTTCCAAAACCCCACGCAATACTCTTTTACTCTTTTACTTGTTTCAGTCATTTGACTGCGGCCATGCTGGAGCACCACCTTTTAGTCGAGCAAATCGACCCCAGGACTTATTCTTTGTAAGCTTAATACTTATTCTATCGGTCTCTTTTGCCGAACCGCTAAGTTACGTGGATGTAACCACACCAGCATAGGTTGTCAAGCGATGCTGAGGAACAAACACATACACACAAACACACACACACACACACGCACACACACACACACACACACACACACGCACACACATATATACATATATACGACGGGCTTCTTTCAGTTTCCGTCTACCAAATCGACTCACAAGGCTTTGGTCGGCCCGAAGCTATAGTAGAAGACACCTGCCCAAGGTGGCACGCAGTGGGACTGAACCCGGAACCATGTGGTTGGTAAGCAAACTACTTACCACACAGCCACTCCTACACCATAGGTGTAAATTCCGCGAAATAGAAACAGTACTGTATATTTTCTTTAATGATATTTATAGTTTGTATACATTTATTTTATTATAACCGCTAAGGAATCGTGGTAAGCTTAAATAATAAACCACGAAAGCTTAACATTATTCCTCATTTTACTCTTCAGGGTGTTTAGAACTTTCTTCTTTGGAATCTAACCATTAGGATGGAATGATAATGGATATTCAACTTAACCTTTCTCTTTCCTTTTGTCTGTTTGTCTATTCTTTTATTCTTTTACTTGTTTCAGTCATTTGACTGCGGTCATGCTGGAGCACCACCATTTGTCGAACGACTCGACTGCAGGACTTATTCTTTGTGAGCCTAGTATTTATTCTATCGGTCTCTTATGCCGAACTGATAAGTTATGGGGACATAAACACACCAACATCGGTTGTCAAGTGACGGTAGGGAGGACACACACACACACACACACACACACACACACGCACGCACACTCACACGCACACACACACGCACACACATATATATATGAATACGACGGGCTTCTTTCAGTTACCGTCTACCAAATCTACTCACAATGCTTTGGCCGACATGAGGCTATAGTAGACGACACTTTCCCATGGTGCCATGCTGTGGGACTGAACCCGGAACCATGTGGTTGGGAAGCAAGCGTTTTACCACCTAGCCACGCCTGCGCCTTTATTTATGTATTTTGTATTTTTATTACCTCCGCCTTAGCGAAGGCGGAGGTATTGTTACAGTCGCATTTGTTTGTATGGGGACAAGATATCTCAAGAACCGCTGGATGGATTCGGATGAAACTTTCAGGAATGTTTGGCCTCATGACTGGCACGAACTGATTCGATTTTGGTATCGATCCGGTACTGGACAAGGGTTATTTTTCCTGTGTTTTAACTTAATTTTTTAGATCGGTCGGGTTCATTTTTTGTATTCTCGTTTGTGAGTGCAGTCGAGTTTATTTCAGATATTCTCATTTTAAAAATGAAAGAAAGAAAGAAAGAGAGAGAGAGAGAATGAAGTAAGTGAGATCAAAAGCATAACAAACTCTCATATCTATGTGGACATACCTATACATCCATATATATGTATGGCATGTATGTTTCCATGTATGTATGCATGTATGTACGTACGCATGTATTATGTATGTAGGTACGTATGTATTCATGCATGAAAATTTGCGTTTTCATGTTCTTTAAGATAAAAAGAATCTATACTAAACGTAAAGGAATGACAATAAATTAATGTAGAAACAGCGGGGAGTGAGAAAGAGAAAGAAAGAGAGAGAGAGAGAGAGAGAGAGAGTTAAAAATACCTCGAGATAATAAAAAAGAGCACAGGTACATGAGAAGTAGATAGATAGAGAGATAAATATATATATATATATATATATA
>NC_068983.1:15055807-15061782 GCF_001194135.2 Octopus bimaculoides | reverse complement strand
TAGATTGATAGATACATTGACAAATAGATAGATAGATAGATAGATAGATAAAAGGAGAGGGCGAGAGAAAGACACTCTCGTTAGGTTGATATCTGTACTGGCAGGTACATAACTACCTGAATAATGGCTGGCTTTGCCATAAATGAAATTTGATGAAATTTCCTCAATATTTTCTTCATCAACATTTTTCATTTGTAAATAATTGTCTGCTTTGAAACCTAACTCGTTTATTGTCTTGTACTCTTCATACGTCACAAAGAGTACATGAAAGACATGAAATAGCTGCCTCACGGGTATCATATAAAAAGTGTTTTACGTTCAAAATATTTCAGTACGTTGCTTCAGTTATTATTACATGCCGCTTTTTTTCTTTTTTTTTTCTTTTCTATTTTATTATTATTATTTTTTATTTTATATTTAGGCTTCATGCTTGGTTAACAAATGATTGTAATAGCAGGTTGGTTTTTTTTTCTGTTCGATTCATGCTTTTTCCATGTTTGATTTTTCTCTTTTATTATTATTATTATTATTATTATTATTACTATTATTATTATTATTATTATTATTATTATTGTTGTTGTTGTTGTTGTTATTGTTGTTGTTGTTGTTGTTGTTGCTGTTGATGTTGTTATCATCATCATGCCCATCACCATCATCGTCGTCACTACCATCATCAGCAGCAACATTATTATTGTTTTAGTAGTGGTAGTAGTAGCAGCAGCAGTAGTAGTAGCAGCAACAGTAGTAGTAGTAGTAGTTAGTTTTGGTTTTGTTTAACTCTCTACTGATTTTCCTTGTCACTTGTTTGTTTTCTTTTTGTTGCTTTTCTGTTTTGGTTTTTGTTTGTTTATATTTTTAGTATTCTTAGAGAACACACAGAAGTGCACGCATGTATATAACTACAGATATATATGTGCATGTGTGTACATATGTATACACAAATATCTATACATATATATATACAGTACACACACACACATATATATGTATGTACGTACATATACATACATACCTACATACATACATGCATACATACATATATATATATATATATATATATATATATATATATATGCCTACCTATGCATATACGTACATAAATATATGTATATATATATATATATATATATATATATATATATATATATATATATATATATATATATATATATATATAAACTCACACATATATTTATGTACATATGTATGTTTATGTGTGCATGTGTGTGTGTGTGTGTGCGTGTGTATAAAAATGTATGAGATTTTGTGTGGTATGTATGACTACTAACATATAACATTGAGAACCAAATACAGACACGCAAATGTATACACATAAAAATATACATAAACATATCTATATTTACATGTATATATATTTATATATACGTATGAACGAATATATATGTCATATCAGTAACTCACTAAAATACACAGACAGCGTGTTTGGGAATATAAGTTTGCAAATAATTTTGCATGTTTGCGTTCAATAAACTTACATTTAGCCTTGCCGTGTAAATAGACACCGTAATTAAAGAACAAAGTTCCTTCTGTAGAAGAGTGTGAAGAACAAAGTAGACTAACTCCACCAGCCATTATAAGTTCACCCCGAGCCTATTTGCACTGAGAAGCAAGCTATATGTTTATGAAGTGTGCCCTTACATATTTGATAACAAACATATATTTATACGGAACAATCTCTCTCCGGCGTGTATTCATACACACATGCTTACTGACACAGTGCATGTATGTTAATATGTATGTGTGTAGTAATATTAATATTTCTATAAGTGAACACATATATGTATGTATATATTCGTTCACTAATATTTCTAAAAACATAACAAAAAGAGCAAAGAAAACATAAAAAAAGCAAGCAGCATGCACCTACAACTTCTATATATCCCTGCGTGTTCGCATTCGTATGTACTCTAAATGCGATTACATTAATAAGAAGTTGCTTAGTACAAACCTAGTGTAAAGCACACATTGTTATAGCCGATTTAAGAAATCGTTCACAGTTTCTCATAGTATCATTACAGAACTAAATGAATACGATCTTTGCATGGTGAACGTCCAAGAAGCATCCCATCTAATATGAATCAACATGAAGTACATATGAATTTCAGTCGTGCACCCTTGACTGTGATATATGAAAAGGAGCACAACTCTATATACACCCTCTTGGCTCGGTTCGGTTGATTGTCTTACATTGATAAATTTAAACAGAGAACTTAGAATCGGAAAAGAAGTGTTTATCCTTTGCTCAAGGAGAAGTGAGGAAGTTCCTGAAGTCCTGAAAAATATGTCACAGATCAATAGAAGAATAATGTTAAGAGCAATTTAGCTAATGCATGATAAAAGAAGAGAATTGTATGATAAAATACCAGTTTGTTCCGTCCAGTATTTGTGTGTATTCCCCAAAATGTTAACAGCTTCTGATAGAAATGGGGACATTTGGTGAACGCTTTTGATCTTCGTGTTTATTTAATTGCCAGCATTTTTTTTTATGATATACAAGTTTAGATTTGTTTTCAGTTGTACAAATGTTGCATGTTTTACACTCGTTTAATATATAGTCTGCTGCCATCAAGGATTTCCAACTTAATGCAAAAAACAGAGTAATGTTCTTTTAAATAGCAAATGCAATCCGATAATGTTTTTCTTCCCTCTACGTCTGAAGTATGATGTGTTGCTGAAGTAAAGGTGCTTATATCTACCTGCCACCATACCATTGTAGTGATTATAATCTATGAGGTGGTTGAACTCTGCCAAGCTGACTTATACTTCCTACATTAACCCCTCTACATTGCAATACTGGTCGAATTATCATACAAAGGACTTCCTACATTACACTGAACATTGTTAGTTTTGCAGGCTTGAGGGACGATACCGTTTCTCACTTTAGATATTTCCGGTTGAATATTCTTCAAATGCGTTTGTAAATAGGAAATAATTATCAATAAGGTTTACTCATTTACGCATTTACTTGTTTCTGTCATTTGACTGCGGCCATGCTGGAGCACCGCCTTTTAGTCGAGCAAATCGACCCCAGGACTTATTCTTTGTAAGCCTAGTACTTATTCTATCGGTCTCTTTTGCTGAACAGCTAATTTACAGAGACGTAATCACACCAGCATTGGTTGTCAAGCGATGTTGGGGGGGGGGGACAAACACAGATACACATACACATATATATATATATATATATGTATATATATATACATATACATATATACGACGAGCTTCTTTTAGTTTCCGTCTACTAAATCCACTCACAAGGCTTTGGTCGGCCCGAGGCTATAGTAGAAAAGATTTGCCCAAGGTGCCACACAGTAGGACTGAACCCGGAACCATATGGTTGGTGAGCAAGCTACTTACCACACAGCCACTCCTACGCCTAAGGAAATTTCTGGGAATATTTGACGGTTATTTCTTACAAAACCTGTGACAAATTACAAAATTCTCGTTACTCTGTTGTTAATATATATTAACACTGCTATTGTTGTTGTTTACGTCAAATTCGCCCATGAATGGAGCAGAATTTTTATCAAAGACATCTAAACATGATGATCCTATATTTATCGTCGCTGGACTTGAAGTTCGTTGACCGTTGGTATAAATTTTCCGTAAACAACCAGCAAATAGCTTGGTCGTAGCGGCTGCTGTTAGTTTGTCGCTAAGGTTAACGATATGTGTATAGAATATTGCATCTTATTGTCGCTGCTTTTGATAAAGCATCCGTGACAAATCTCCAGTTTTTGCATAGACCATTTGATACTGGATACTTCTGGTAACAACAATTCAGCTGAGATATTTTTGTATTCTCTGATCGAATATATTACAATGGCTTCTTATTGTAGCATGTGCATGGTTAGACAGAGAATAGCAACTAGTGTTTAATATATTTGTAAAAGAAAATGAAGCGACGATCTGAGTAAAACGACGAAAGACATTACAAAATATTTTTCTACGTAGAAAATAGAAGATGCTGTAAAGAAATATGAAATTATTATTTGCTTAGATAATTTGCAAAGAAGTTACAATGTCCATAGCTCATTGATTTTCATGTGGATAAAATAAGAATAACTTTGTTTATGGATTTTCTTTCGACATAATGCAGCGTTAAAAGTAACGTTTCCAGGTGTTCTATATTCATTGATCTGTACTTATTGAAGAAGGGTGTCCATCTTTAAAAATTTTTAATATACAAACTGACATACATACTGACATATATACATACACATCCATATATGCATACATAAGCATACACACACATATAAATATATACATACAAATGTACATACATAACTTTGTGTGTATGTGTGTGTATTTCCATATATTGCTGGTAGGGTCTCTAACAAGACCAAGGAAGGTCGAAATCACGTGATCTGGTGGTCTCGGCGCTGAAGAAGGCAGGGATTTATCTCCCCCTAGCGACGTTGCATGCATTTTGTACTAAAAGCTAATACGAGTTTCTCGCAGTATGGTTTATTGTAAGAGAATATCCACATTTAAATGGGAGATAAATGATACCAGTGGCGAAGGGTTACTACGAAACTAGAGCATGCAGTCCACCACAACACCCCACTGAGGTTGGGTGGGAGGTTCCGAGTGTTCCACCCTCCCCCGTTTTCTGTGAAAAGTGTAGTATTATATATGAGGAGTTTGAAAATGAAAACAGTTCCCCCCCCCCGCTACGATGGTCTCTTTTGAAGTAGTTAGTAAGACATGAGAAACGTGCATATAACTTTGGAAATCGTCTTCCAATGATTTCATCCAGCAGGCGCTATTCAAGCCATTGACTTTGAGAAAAAAGTCAAAAATCTTTTTAAAGTTTGAAAGAAAATTTGGCATTCACGAACTCTTGAAGGTGATTAAGAGAGTACCAAATTAAGTGAAGGTGTATAACAATGTACAACTTCTGTCAGTGATGCAGCTTTTCTGTCTTTACCGACATCGACTTATCCCCTAAACCTTTCTTAAAACCTCTCCTTCTCATCAACAAATCGCAAAACGTGTGATAGTTAAAATTTCCTTCGAAGGTCTGTTAGTCTCACAGCAACAAATGGTGTTTTTTCTCGATCATTGGTTTAATTACACCTTCACTTGTAACAGCTAATCAATTAAATGATTTCGTTTTGAATATCAACTGAAAGTGACATTCATTTTCAGTATCACTTCAAAGCTGAAATTCTTATACTTATTAGCATAATAGACATGGGAAACAAAAAGATTTGTTCAGAATGGGACATCTCGTCATTCACTCAGACTATTCATAATACTTTCAATCAAAATAACGATGACATTCTTTGGTACCCACTTCGGTTTTGATTTTCAGCTTAAGCTTTGGTTTTTCGTTTCCTCTTTTCCGAGAATGATGATATTTTTCTTATCTGTTTCAAAGTTGAGGAAAGTAGAGAGAAAACTGAAATAATTAATCCTCTGGCCATCCTGGCAGTGATTGAAAGCAAGAGAAATTCTACTGGGTTATAATCTTAATAAAATGAATCGATTCTTTATGCTAATAGATAATTTAAGTACTAGTTTACTTTTTTACATAACCTTTCTTAAATAGCTTTAAATGTTTAGAATCAAATTTTAAAGCATTGGCATGAACGAATGAATGGAAACATTACTTTTTAATCACACACACACACAAATTGCCGGTTTCTACTTTTCGCTCGATTTGAGAAATAATGAAAATGATACATGGCTGAATTCAAGTTATAAGAAGGGATCAATCTTTCTCTCTCCATTGGTTAAATCTTTTTTAGAAGGCAAGCGTGGTTGTGTGGTAAGAAGTTTGTTTCTTAAACACGTTGTTCAAGATCCAGTCTCTACTAGTATAGTCTAGTATAGTCTAGTATAGCATTGGGCCGACTAAAACCTTGTAAGTGGACTTGATAGAAGAAAACTGAAAAAATCCGTCGTGTATATATATATATATATATATATATATATATATATATATGTAA
>NC_068983.1:15046232-15054627 GCF_001194135.2 Octopus bimaculoides | reverse complement strand
TATACATACACACACATACATACACACACACATATATATATATATATATATATATATATATATATATATATGGTGAACGGGATGTCAGTTGCTAATTGAAAAATGTCAGGAAATCAAATTTTTTTAAATAAATTTGTTCGCTTAGAGCTGGGAATTTGACAAAGTATGCTCGGGAGTAGCGTCTGAAGAGTTTGGCCACCTGTTTGTTGTTTTCTATCAATATGTATGCATAGGTGCTTGCACGAGCGTATGCATATGTGTGGTAGATGCTTAAACAAAACAAATTAATGAGTTTTTAAGGAAAAAAACTGTCCAATCCGGCCAGCTGTTCATTGATTTTAGTGTATATAGAGAAGTGTCAGATGTTCATTGAAGAGTGAATAAAAGAACAAAAGATTTTTGCTTGTTGTTTTGATGACAAGTCAGTCTGGAAAATTCTAGTTGTTTATTAATTTCAATAAATTGTTGTTTTAATCTGGTGAAGACATTAGACAATTGGTTCTTCTTCAGACATGAATATTTCTTTCTTTTTGGCATTCATATATCAGTAAGAAGGTACTTGACCTGACTGTGTTTGTGTGATTGAGTGAGTTTATGTTTGTGCTTGGCGATTATTTTTTTAAAAACGCATATTTTCTAGTAAATTGTTTTAGTAAGAACATCATTAGCAATCGTTGGTACATAGGTTGTTTCACACGGAAATTTAATTTTTTACATAATTTTCCATATTTCTCTAAATAGGGTTTTTGCGTGTTAAATTCTGGAATAAAGCTTTTGATAAATTAACATTTCTGTATTTTTTTCCAGCATATTTAATCACCCATTTGGCATATGTAAATTGGGAAAATCTTGAATTTCATGTTTTCGTAGTTTTCAAGATGTTCCCTTGAAACGGTTTCTAAGTCATTCTTGCTGTCTAGTCTAGTGTGTTATCCATGTGTTCTTGTTCTATCACAAAACAAGTTTCCAGTTTGACCAATGTAATTCTCTTTGTGACTGAGGTAGGTTGTGAAGCACGAGAATCCGTTTTACATATATGTGTGACATTGCGTATGCCTATGTGTGTATACGCATATGCAGCTCTTTCTCTCCCTACACACACACACACATACACACATACATACACGCACGCACACACACACACACACATATATATATATATATATACATATATGGAGAGAGACAGAGAGAAAGGGAGAGAGAGACTAGAGACAGGTATTCTCTGTATAGAATACACTTCGTAGTGGTCTAGAGTTTTAAACTTGAGCAGGTAGAAGAGTGAATGTAAGGATAAGCAAGATAGTCAAATAGATACACAAAAAAATATTAAATACTTTAATATGTATACATATAGAAAAAAATGTCCGACTTACGTAGAATGGAAATGATAGCAAGAATTAATGGGGTTGAGTGGGAGTTTTACGAGTACAACAGCTATTTCTAGGGTCTAGATGGTCCAAAGTAATGCTTGTAACTTGATTCCATCATCGGAAACAACCCATTTCTCACTTCAGGGAAGAATTTTACATTTGAGGGGTTTAAAGACGGAATTAAGATACAAGCATAGATCTACCATCCGCCGTCAAAATGAATCCTAGGTATTTAAAATTGTTCCAGTCAGCATGATGTTGGTTGCTGTTAACCAGGACCTTGCACTTTTCTGAGTTGATCTCCATCTCGTATGCTCCAGATACTTTTTGGTAGTCTGGTAGTAAGCTCCTGGAGTTCTGCTTCACTGCTTCCTAACAGGTCAATAGTATCAAGAAAGCGCATGTGGAAAACGAGTTGTCTTCCAATGGAAACGGAGGTGTGACGGTTTTGGAGTATCCCTTGAATGGTGTTTTCCAAGAAGGCATTAAAAAGCACTGGAACGAGAAAACATCCTTGTCGAAGATCCCACGGAATTCTTCGATGTTTCAGTTTTCAAACAGTGCTTGGATTACTTCGATGAAGTCATTGTGAAAGTTGTAATTCTCCATCGGCTGTCACACTTCATCGTGCCAGACATATATACACGGATGGATAAATAGAGATACACAGAATACGAAATGTATTGTGCAAACTTTGGTCACTTAAATCCAGTGGCCCACATATATTTCACAAACATTTCATTTCTTAATCCGTTTTGTATTTTATAAAGCCTTGTGGGGATAAATGGGGGGGATAGACTGAAAAATTCACATTTCACGCATATACATGGATGAAAGTAAATCAAATGTGAGACGGATAACATCTGACAAGATGATGTGTATGTCTGTATGTCTGTATGAATGGATGTATGTATATGTGTATGTATGTACGTATTATGTATGTATTATGTAATATGTATGCATTATGTATGTATGTATTATGTATGTATTATATTTGTATGGATGGATGTATGTTTTTATGTATGTATGTCAATATTCAGTTTTATTTGAACGTTTCTTACCAATAGAAAAAGAACCGTTTTTAAATCTAGATCCAAGGCTCCTTCATTGGAATTTCAACACCAACAGGGTACTTTTGCATGCATGTATGTATATGTGCAGTGTTTGGAGTTAGTGCATGTGGAGATTTGCATGCTTTGTTTTACGTGTGTATTTCATGCGTATAGTTGAATGTCTAGACATGCGCGTGTATAATTAAATGATAAACTGCTGGCAAGTTTTACAAAGTTATAGTTCTGATGATGGCTTCGATCTGTAGTCTTCGATGTATCTATGTATGTATGTATGTATGTATGTACGTAGGCATGCATGTTTGTATGTATGTATGCATACTCTTTTACTTGTTTCAGTTATTTGACTGCAGCCATGCTGGAGCACCGCCTTTTAGTCAAGCAAATCGACCCCAAGACTTATTCTTTGTAAACCTAGTACTTATTCTATCGTTGTCTTTTGACGAGTAGCTAAGTTACGGGGACGTAAACACACCAATATCGGTTGTCAAGCGATGTTGGGGAACACACACACACACACACACACACACACACACACACATATATATATATACATACGACGGGCTTCTTTCAGTTTCCGTCTACCAAATCCACACGCAAGGCTTTGGTCGGCCCGAGGCTACATAGTAGAAGACACTTGTCCAAGGTGGAACTGAACCCGGAACCATGTGGTTGGTAAGCAAGCTACTTATCACACAGCCACTCCTGCGCCTATATGTATGTATGTATGTATGTATGTATGTATGTATGTATGTTTTCTTCTGTTTTCGATTATTTGAAACCTTCATGTGATGAAGAAGTTGGTTCTCAAAAAGATATAAAGATCCAGCACCGGAATGTGCATATATGTGTGTGTGTGTGTGTGTGTCTGTGTTTGTGTGTGTGTGTTTGCTTGTGTGTGTGTGTGGTTGTGTGTGAGTGTGTGTGAGTGTGTGCGTGCATATGTGTGTGTTTCTTTGTGTGTGTGTGTATGTGTGTGTGTGTGCCTGCGTATATATTTTGCTGTGTGCACTCATGGAGATGTACGTAAGCATAGAGATTCACTCATATATAGATATAGCGATAGATAGATAAATACGTGATTGATGCATTGGCACAAATAGTTTATATATATATATATATATATATACATACATATATATATATATATATATATACATGCATACAAATATATACCGCACGTACACAAATATGCATGTATACATACTCACATACACACGCATACACGCACCAACAAACACATCTACCAATCTATCTATTTATGTACCTATTTACCTCTCCCTAAATATACATTTACATACGTTTATGTAAATATATACGCATGCGCGTGTAAGAAAAAAATTGCTATTAATTACAAATGACTTGAGTGATGAATAGTGGGTAATCGAAATACGAATGCTAAAATGGTTCCTAATGTCTGATTTACCATATTGAGTTCAAAGACACGACCTATTTTTTCACAAGGTTCTGTTTTGAAAGTTGAAGGAAATATTTATATAAATGGAAAGAAATGATACATTAATTAGAAAAATATTAGTCTTTCGAAATGGAAATGTGGAAATTGTTTGAAAAATATGTTTTGTAAACGAATGGAAGCAGTTAAAAAAAAACAAAAACAGATATGGTTTACCTCGACAGACGAAATTATGCATCAAAATGAAAGACATCAAAATTAATCAATGTGTTAGGAGACGATATATTTGGATGCAAGGAATCTAATTGATAATTGTTATAATAACAGGATGAGAATGTTATTATTATAGTAAATTTGATGTTGTTTTCGGCAAATGTACTGGATGATTCGGAATGTCCCACGTCCCATTTAGTCAAATGTATGCAGCTATGTAGCTTTAGGGTGGAAATGGCGTCTATTGTCTAAAGCAGAGAAAAAAAAAATAAGTACAGAAGTAGAGTAATAATGAAACGCTATTATATCTATCATTGTAATGATGTGTATAGCAGGATTCGGAATTTATAGTATTTAAAAGCACATGGTATATATATATATATATATTCAGTGAAGTTTATATTTATGCACAAGCATGGATACGACTCATAAGCTTTGACACACTGAATTGGTCTTTTGAATACAGCCTAACGAAAGAGTAATTTTTATCGCTTTTGTGACCACACTTGGATACTGGGAATTTTCTGTGAATGGTACCAAGGTGATCCTATTGGTTGAATTAAACGGTCAGGCACAGGTATTTCTAGCCGATCGAGAAGATGCTCGTTCCAATTAGTTGTGATCAAGCAGACCGTTAATGAAAAAGGGTTTTGTGTATGTGGGTTTATGTATGTGTGAGCAATTACGGCTGTGTGCGTATGAATGTACGAGCGTTTTCTAAATTCGTCGCTGTCAGCATTGATTCATATACTCTGTGTAATGAAAGACGTCCCTAACATAAGATACACGTTTTGTTGCTGTTGTCGTTTGTTCCCCAGGGCAATTCTAGGTACTCAAAGAAAATTTAGCCTTTTGAAATGCTTTACTCTCTTTTACGCTCGAGAAATCATGTATTTAGAACTACTATAGTGTGTCTACATAGTGTACCTAGAGCCTTCAATGCATCCTTCTCACTGTAAGATGGTAGTGTGTAATTCTTGGTAGATTTGGCTGCCAATTTTGCGATTTAAAGCTCTTACCTGTAGACTCGTTAACTACTTCACAACTTTTAGATTCTGATATTGTTATAGAGAAGTGTACTGTGTGTGTATGTATTGTTTGTGTGTGTGTGTGCGTGTGCGTGTTTCAGAATGAATGGTAATAATTTGATTGGTTAAAAGATTCTGCTAAAGTTATATAAACGTTTCTATTAAAGTACTTCTACATTAATGTGGCAGTCCATATGGTTTTAGTCCATCACCTATGTTCCACGCGTATATACACAACATACAAACACAATCATCTACATCCGCAAAACTCTCTCTCTTCCTTTCTGTCCCTCTCTGTCTCTCTCTCTCTCACACACACATACACATGCGCACCGCTCACACGTTTATAAATGTTTTTAGTACAAAGCAGAGATGTACTCAAAGCATAGGCAGCTGATGCTTCTCTCCATTACCACTCGCAATTATCTATTCTTCTCGTTGTTCAGATGGCAGTGACCTCAGGATACAACACTGAAGACGTATCCAAATATTGAATCTGCAGTTATATGTTTTAACTCTTGTAAAATATACACATAACGACATTATTAGATGACAGCCGCCTCATTAATGAAACATCTGTATATTATAAGATTATAGTAACATACAAGATTATGGTAACCTAGGCTTGTACGACATGTATATCACTCTTTGAGTATCCATGGTTAGATTTCCAGCAACAAGTAAACGTATGATGACTGGAAGTTATTTCAGTTACGGGTTTTATATCAGATGGCTTATTTTCGAGACTTTTCTACTGAAAAGATATCCAAAAGTTAGTAGAAAATATATGTGAAGCTATTTTCACTTCTATAAGTGCTTTTATATTTTATTGACCCCGAAAAGATGAAATACAAGGTCGAGCAGGGCAGAATTTGAACTCAGAACGTAAAGACGGACAAAATGCCGCTAAGCATTTTACCCGGTGTGCTAACGATTCTGCCAGCTCGCCGCCTTAATAATAGTAATAATACTAATAATAATAATAATAATAATAATAATAATAATAATAATAATAATAATAATAATAATAATAATAATGATGATGATGATGATGATGATGATGATACAACTGTACTTTAGTATAAGGTCCACGTTCATATCTAAAAACATCCCCAGTAATAATACATCCAGATTGAAATATTGCCAAAAACGCCATGTGCGTTAATTGATAAAGATTTTAAACTGGTTAGATAGTAAAGACGAATTCTCCGAATTGGATATCGACTAATGGAGAAACCACTCATCCAGTTTTGGTAGTTTGTCTAAACTGTAAACTAAATTTGGGCGAATAACAACAACAATAAAGAAGTTTATAATCATTTCCGTACAGCTGACACACTGACTGCGATCTTATCTCGACAAAGCAAAGCCTTCGGCAAAACGTGTCTGGAGTCCTACCGTCTACATTGAAAAAGAAAATATACTTATATATATATATATATATATATATTGGCTACTACGAGCTTAAAACAAATCCAAAATGGCGGCGTAAGATCACTGTCCGATAACGTCTGCAAAGCAAATACACAACGATTTACGAAACGTGAATACAACTCGTCGTGTTTAGAACATCTATTTTACTCCTATGACACAGATAACATCAGTGTTCTAGAGGCTATCTTCTGTTAAGGTGTACTTTGTGAACTGTGATATATTTTTAAACAATATAAGAGAAATCACCTGTGTTCATCTCGTGCATGAACGTATACTGTCAAAATCTAGACTACATCACGACCGGGTTTCACCAATTTTACTGGTCTGGTAACATTTGTTTCCATCACTGAAATCACAGCTGTTAATTTCACAAAATAATGAACGATTTGCATTATTATCATTATTCTCCGTGGAAAGGCGGCGTGCTGCCAGAATCGTTAGTGCGCTGGGCAAAATGCTTCGCGGCAGTTCGTACGTCTTTACTTTGAGTTCAAATTCCGTCGAGGTCGAATTTTCTGTTCACCCTTTCAGGATCGATCAATTAAGTACCAGTGAAACACTGGGGTGATGTAATTAACTAGTCCCTCCACCCACGCAAAATTTCAGGCTTTGTGTCTCTAATTCAGTTACCCTCCGTATTTGAGTGGTATATTGGTAGAATCCACGCAGGAAAAAATGCATGTTTCGAATCCTTACATTTTGAGTTCAAATCCTGTGGAGGCCAAATTAGCATTTCTCTCTTTCAGAATAGAATAGATAACTGATTAACACCTCACCTTCTACAAATAATAATGAAGTATTTTTGTGTTTTTTTCTCTTTCGCATGTGCTAGGTAGCAATTCCAATTTTGTCTTCAACTTCTGCTAACTTATCTCTCTTGTTTGATCAACTGACTTCATGCTAGCATGGTGTCGATAAATTGCTAACGTTGTGTCTAAATTTGATACAATTATTTATAAACAATTATTTATAAACAATTATTAACCTCCATGGAATATATATCGAGTGGAACCGTGATTGATAGTTTTCTTTCTCCTGTTTTCTTTCCTTTCTTATTTTTGTTTTTGAGGAAATAACTTTGGTCACGGAATAACAATCTGCAATGATATGCCTAAACATAAGGTGCGAATTTGCGAATGTGCGTAATCTTAATAAGAAAGTGGGTAAAGCGGTGGAGAACTTTTAGGAGTACACTGAGTAAATCAACATTCAAGACATGCATTTTGAATCTAAAGTCAAACTGAAGAGTAACGATCTCCTTTCTTCTTAATATTAAAGCCACGGGCAGCGATGAAGTATGAATCATTTATTGATTTTTGAAGTTAATATATATTCACTAAGATGCTGGTGAGTGAAGCAAATTACGCCTGTCAAGAAAACTAGATGGAACCAGATCGCAATGTTTAGTTTACAACAAGATATACGTAGTCGTGCTTGTGATTGGCCCCTGAGTATGGAGCTTGTGATTTGCATGGTTTTAAATGCAAATATTGGCGTAAAAGTTTGGCACAAGGCCAGCAATTTCAGGGTGGCACAAGGTCAGCAATTTCAACCGCAGTGTTCAACTGGTACCTATTTTATGGAGCTCGAACGCCAAAGTCGACCTCAGCGGAATTTGAACTCAGAACGTAAAGACGGATGAAATGCCGCTAAGCATTTTTTTCCGGCGTGCCGCCTTATTGAAGACAAATATTATATTATCTTTCCCAGATTGCTAACGATTCTGCCACCCTACCACCCTTTCTTAAGTGATACGTTTACCCTCCTTGCTGGTGTATAAGACGCCTCTTTTTATTTATAAATGTACCAAACATTGCCCTTAGTCTAATGCGCCGTATTATATATATATATATATATGTGCGTGTG
>NC_068983.1:15043396-15046200 GCF_001194135.2 Octopus bimaculoides | reverse complement strand
ACTTTGGAGTGTTCTATAAAGGCGATTTTTAACAAAGATTCTTCATATTTTGCTGGTAGCTTACTGGTGTAAGTTTTTTAGAATATGAAAATATTACTTGTATATGGTGTGTTATGAGAATATTATGGAAAGGTATCCCATAGAACTCAGCAAATTTGTTAAGAATGGAGAAGAGGAGGTGTTAAAATTTGAAAGAATTTCAATACATGCATACGATCGTTTCAAACAGCGACATTAAGATATAAATGCATGGTAGAAGAATTAAATTAATTTGGTTAAATTAAATTAATTACATATCACTGTTCTCCTCAGTGCAAGAAGTAGAAACAAACAATTATTATTGTTACAGAAGACTTTCGGATAAACATATTTATCCTTATGAAAATTAAGAGCATACTAAAGAATGTGAGTCTAGTTTTGTATAAACTAAAACTCAGTGATATGTAATTAATTTAATTTAATTATTCTACTATGAATTTACATGTTAATATTGGTGTTTGAAACGATCATATGCATATATAGAAATTCTTTCAAATTTTAGCATTTCTTCTCCATTCTCAACAAATTTTTGAGTTCTATGGGATACCTTTCCATAATATTCTCATAACACACCATATATATATATATATATATATATATATATATATATATAGAGAGAGAGAGAGAGAGAGAGAGAGAGAGAGAGCGAGAGAGAAAGAGAAAGAGAAAAAGAGAGAAAGAGAGACAGATAGAGAGTGTGAGAGAGAGATAATGAAAGATCCTAACCCTCGAAAGTATATGGTCTTGTACCAAATGTAGAAATAAAAATAATAATTCCTAAAATAGGCATAAGGCTTGAAATTTGAATAAAGGGGTTACGTGATTAAATCGACCCCAGATATTTTAATTATGTTAGAGAATATCGTCACTGTTTCCTTTTTGATACTGGGCAAACTTTATATATAAAACCTTATTATTTATATTGAAATTAGGGATGATTCACCTTAATTCTGCTGGGCCAGTGCCGAGCCTAAACTAAATTCAGACATTTTCATGATAAATGCGTTATGGGAAGACTTTAATTCTTTTACGACTGTTGTTCTTCTCTGTAGCCTTTCACCTTCTAGAAGTAATAATGGAGTTTCTTTGTGTTTTTTCTCTTTCGCATGTGCTAGGTAGCAATTCCATTCTTGTCTCCAACTTCTGCAAACTTATCTTTCTTGTTTGATCAAGTGACTTGATGCTAGCATGGCGTTGATAAATTGCTTTTAAAACTACTTGTATTGTGAATGTTACTGATATCATTGTCAGCGTCGGTGTATTTTATCACTGCCAAATGTTTGGAAGTTCTGAAGAAAATATTCTCAAAAGTAATAAATATGTTTTCAAATACAAAATTGTCTTTCTGACGCATAGCTTTTAACAAAGAATAAACAAACACGAATCGACGGATGTTACGAAATACACAGCTAAAATAAAAACATATAAACAATGAACAAATAACAACGCTTTCGTAAAAGTCTCTTTGATGTCGAAACAAGATTTGCAAATCAAATACAGAATATTGTGCACTTAAATTTTGAGAGCTGCATTTCAACAAGGAATATTCATTAAAAAGACGGCTAACTATAGATAAGCAAGAGGAAACTTCAGATACAATTGACTTGTTGAGGTGAGGATAAAAGTGTGGAAGGTAGGGAACTGATAAAACAATTAGAGAATAGGTTATAGAGTTAAAACATCCACTATCGGCAGCACCATCGTGTGCTTCAACACTGATGTCAACAGCATCATCAATACTATAGCAAGCCAAACAGAAATAAGCAAAGAGAAGAAAAGAATTATGAAAACGAAGATTGCGTATTCCACGAGGTTTCCTGAACAATATATATATATGGAACCATGTAAACTTAATAACCTTACTGCAGATATTTATCACAAAAGGCAATGCACTCAACAAAGTTATCAAGTGCATTGGTGTAACTTTGCACCGGTAAAGGGTGGTGGGTGGGAGCAAGAAATAGTTACCTGGGTAACATCTTAATCAAAGTTTAAAAAAGAAAATCAAAAGTAAAACGCCGTCAATTTGGTGAGGAAGAAAATTGAGATAGCGAGATAAGCTCAATGCTACGAGTTGGAAAAATAGATTACGCAATTCCCCCAGATCAACGCGATTAGAACAATGAAAAACTAATGCAATTTTGAATTTGTTTTAACTCCATCTCTCCCCTCTCACACCCCATTTCCTTTCTTCTTCTCACAACATCTTACTATTCTTACTAGCTTATTATTTTCTTTTCTAAATTCCTTCATTGCTTCTATTCTTTTCCTCCTCTCTCTCTTTTTCTTCCCTCTTTTCTCTCTAACTTTTTTTGTTGTTTTGTTGCTTTATTTATCTGCGTTTTCTTATTGTTTATTATTACTAAGACATTATTCATATGGATGTGAGTCTCAATGGGACCAAATTTCATTATAAGTGGTACTATGCTAAGTGAACTTATTATATTTAGCCAAATAATTTAATTTAACAATCGCTAAATAACACTTATATAGTTACACATATTCGAGAATAAAAGTTATCAGTTCGGTTTATAATGACTGTTGGTGTGCCTTCTCACGCATAGTAATACGTGTAAATGCACACACACACACACACACACACACACACACACACACACACACACAAACACACACACACATACACATACACACACACACACACACACACAAACACACACCTACACACACACTTACGCGCAAACACGCATGCATTTATTCAAGGAGCGTGCGTGTTGAGGGGTGAAAAAATATCCATACTTAATCAC